>NC_040020.1:8778983-8843788 GCF_000972845.2 Larimichthys crocea
TCGTCTTCCGCGAACCTCTTCTCAGTGAGGTTTGGGCGTGTGCCCGTCCACGTAGAAGTTCCTGGTGACTTTGGGTAAGGTGAGCTCCATGCCTTCGAGCTCTCGGGTGAGAAAGATCTGGCATCCCAGTCGGGAGTTCTCCTGAAGCATGGGCGCCATGTCCAGCATGTCATCCTCCCTGGGAGCAAAGATAACCGTCAGTTGATCTCGTTGAAATTAAAAGTGAAGTCACATAACACACCGTGCAACTCTTCAGATTTCCTCCTTTGACCCACACTGACCTGTGATCAGGTGAACGGTGTCTCTGTCATTCGTACGTCTGTTCTCACACTATGTAACTTTGGGCTCCGGGTCGGGAGAAGTACGTAACGCTTTACGGCACTAAGTCACACAGCAGCAACTATTCACTGATTCGGGTGAAACTGGATAATATTTTATGGAGGAAATGTTTTCTGGTTTTCCTCTGAGTCCTCCGGCTGCTCCGCCTCAACTCCTGTGATTTACAGAGTTTATGATGGACAGGGGGGATGTAACGATGCATCGTGACACGATAAAATCGGTAAAAATGCTGGACGATTCGCACCGGTTGACAGAAAAAATGAATCGCGATTCTCCGCGAATGCGAAGAAGTAGGATGTGTTCTTTTCTTACGTTATCTAAAAAAAAGTGACTGGTTGGTGATCATTTGTTCAACGTCAAGTCACGGGACTACGTCACTACGTAGGTACGAGCAACAGAGCGAGGGAAGACATGGCGACGATAGAAAGTAGCTTGAAACAGAGGACGCACCGAGCAGTTGAAATCACCGTGTGTGAAGCATTTTGGATTCCTATATACCAAAACACGTGAGAAACGGACAGACAAAACCAAAACAGCATTGAAATATAGAGAGACTGCAAGCAATTGCAACAGCAAAGCAGCAAGTAACGTTACGCCACCTCGTGAGCGAAAACTGCACATCACAGCAGTTAACAGGATTTTGTGGAGTTTTTGTTGTTTAAGATTTAAGTTGCATTTTTTATAAGAGAACACAAACTGTTTGAGAGTTTCTGATATAGATTTTCCCTACAAATAAAAAATCATTTTATTTGGTCATAATTTGTCTGTAGCTCATTTTGAGAAAATCGTATCGTGAACCGTATCGAGTCGTGGTTGAGTGTATCGTTACATCCCAATGGACAGTGAAGTAAACTGCTGACAGCTGTAGCTGCTGTTAGCTCAGTGTCGTCGCCAAGCTGACGGACTGAGTGTTTGTACCAACAGGCGTTATGGACTACCAAAAAGAAGAAGAGGAGGTAACCAGGCTCAGCAGCCTCTATGGACATGATGGCAGAGGAGAAGAGAGTGAAGAGGACGTTTATGGAGGAAGCTAAAGGAGAGAGTGAGCGAGCAAGAGTAAATGTGGGACTGACTTTTAGTGGTTGGTGAGAGCTTGGTGAAATAAAAGGCTGAAAGACAGACGCCGAGCTGGGCTGACTGCTGCTGGACTAGTCAGTGATATCAGCTGCTGCTGGGGACCTGGTTGTGTAATTATTACAAAAACATTAAGGAAAACATCATTTCCAGCAGGACCCACCTCTCTTCAGGCTCTGGCAGTTTGTCAAAATGAGCAGCGCTCACATAGACTTGACACGTTGAGCAGGCCAGCGACGCCTCACAGGCTCCTGAAGGAAAAGAGAAACACAAAATAATGAATTAATTAATTAAAGATGAAGAAGCAGCTTCGACTGTGTGAACGCTCACCTTCCAGTTCGATGCCATGCTTGTGAGCCAGATACAGGACGTTGTCTCCCACTTTGGCCTTAATCGGGATCCTCTGTCCGGACCGATCCACGTACACCACATTCACCCTGAGCAGCAATCAGTTCAACAATTCAGCCTTATTAACAAATATTTGAGTTTCCATGACAATAAATAAACAGTTTTACAGTTACTGCCACTCATCACGTGGACAGCTTCATGCTGTGGTACACTGCAAGTTCAACTGTTGGTTCAGTGTGTGTGAAATAAAATGCATGTGCAGCATGACTCTGCAAAATAATCTGAGCAGGCTTTCCCTGAAGACCAGCCTGCGCCGACTTGGACTAAAACTGCAGCTGTAATTAAAACAATAACGTGTGTGTGTGTTGATTGACTCGTCGAGAGTCAGTTCACGGTAAACTCACACATCGTCGGGGTTCTCTGCGTTGGAGCTCCCCTCCTCGCTGTGGTAAAGGCCTGCAACAAAAGCAGCACAGATAACGGGAGATATCGTTTTTTAATGATTGTACAAAATAAAAATAAAAAAATCAGATCAATGCAGAGGAGACAAGTCAGGCTTGGATCATTTATTTAACAAACTAAACCTAATTTTGTCAATCAAGGAACGAGAAGTAATTTGTTAAAAAAAAATGATTGAAGCAACATTTGTCCACGACATGAAGAAGTAAACATTCATTCACTGTGTGACCTTTGTACCATAAAATAACAGATTAATGCTGCGACTCATCCTGATGAACCGTCTGTCAGCTCATGATGATGCTACACTGACTGTAATGTTAGCTCAGCCTGTTAGCTCATGTTAGCTTAGTCTGTTAGCTGCTGTTAGCTCATGTTAGCTCAGTTTGTTAGCTGTTGTTAACGCATGTTAGCTCAGTCTGTTAGCTGTTGTTAGCTCATGTTAGCTCAGTCTGTTAGCTGCTGTTAGCTCATGTTAGCTCAGTCTGTTAGCTGCTGTTAGCTCATGTTAGCTCAGTCTGTTAGCTGCTGTTAGCTCATGTTAGCTCAGTCTGTTAGCTGCTGTTAGCTCATGTTAGCTCAGTCTGTTAGCTGCTGTTAGCTCATGTTAGCTCAGTCTGTTAGCTGCTGTTAGCTCATGTTAGCTCAGTCTGTTAGCTGCTGTTAGCTCATGTTAGCTCAGTCTGTTAGCTGCTGTTAGCTCATGTTAGCTCAGTCTGTTAGCTGCTGTTAGCTCATGTTAGCTCAGTCTGTTAGCTGCTGTTAGCTCATGTTAGCTCAGTCTGTTAGCTGCTGTTAGCTCATGTTAGCTCAGTCTGTTAGCTGCTGTTAGCTCATGTTAGCTCAGTCTGTTAGCTGCTGTTAGCTCATGTTAGCTCAGTCTGTTAGCTGCTGTTAGCTCATGTTAGCTCAGTCTGTTAGCTGCTGTTAGCTCATGTTAGCTCAGTCTGTTAGCTGCTGTTAGCTCATGTTAGCTCAGTCTGTTAGCTGCTGTTAGCTCATGTTAGCTCAGTCTGTTAGCTGCTGTTAGCTCATGTTAGCTCAGTCTGTTAGCTGCTGTTAGCTCATGTTAGCTCAGTCTGTTAGCTGCTGTTAGCTCATGTTAGCTCAGTCTGTTAGCTGCTGTTAGCTCATGTTAGCTCAGTCTGTTAGCTGCTGTTAGCTCATGTTAGCTCAGTCTGTTAGCTGCTGTTAGCTCATGTTAGCTCAGTCTGTTAGCTGCTGTTAGCTCATGTTAGCTCAGTCTGTTAGCTGCTGTTAGCTCATGTTAGCTCAGTCTGTTAGCTGCTGTTAGCTCATGTTAGCTCAGTCTGTTAGCTGCTGTTAGCTCATGTTAGCTCAGTCTGTTAGCTGCTGTTAGCTCAGTCTGTTAGCTGCTGTTAGCTAGCATTAGCTCAATTTGTTAACTAATTTTAGCTCAGTCTGTTAGCTCAGTCTGTTAGTTGCTGTTAGCTCATGTTAACTCAGTCTGTTAACTGCTGTTAACTAATGTTAACTAGTATTAGCTCAATTTGTTAGCTGCTGTTAACTAATGTTAGCTGTTAATTAATGTTAACTCAATTTATTAACTGTTGTTAGCTCAGCTTGTTAGCTGCTGTTAACTCATGTTAGCTTAGCCTGTTAGCTGCTGTTAGCTAATATTAGCTAACATTAGCTCAGCCTGTTAGCTGCTGTTAACTCATGTTAGCTCAGTCTGTTAGCTGCTGTTAGCTGCTGTTAGCTCAGCCTGTTAGCTGCTGTTAGCTCAGGCTGTTAGCCATGCTGACTGTCTCACTGTTTACACCACAGCCGTTTTGGAGCCGGTGTCATGCCAGAACAGGAGCTGGCCGAGCGGACAATGTTAACATGTTTGACGTGGTTGATGTTTGGCTGTCAGCGGTTTCTGATCATGAGTAATGTAATCAGAAGAAATACTCGAGTACAGCCAAGATGGGATTACACTCTGACACTTCTACGTACTGTTGCTTTAAGGGAACTTTATTCTGCTGGTTTCAGACCACGTGACTGATTTATTTATCTTATTTCTAATGACTTATGACGTCAGAGGATGCTTGATGATTTATGACGTCAGAGGATGACCTGTTGCAGTTTCACAACCTAAAAAAAAAAACTGTTGCACAAGTGTTATTGAGCGACCTTTAGACTCTAATAACTTCTGAGACCATGCGAGCAGCTGAGAGACAAACTCTGACACAACTTCAAACCTTCAGAAGATTAATCACAAACAAACAAACAAACAAACAAACAAACAGACAAACAAACAAACAAACAGACAGACAGCAGCAGCTAAAGCTGTTAGCAGCACCTCACCTGTGCCCGTCTGCAGGTGTCGGTTCGCGGTCCTGAAGCTGTCCAGAGAAGTCCTCCTCTGTGGGCGAGCCGAGCCGCTCGCACAGGCCTTCAGCTTGTTGAAGGGACAGCTGCTGCAGTTCGGGAGAACCCGGGACAGTCTGAAAGTCAGAACCATGCTGGACCGGGCTGCAGCAGAGGCCGCCATCATTCTGTTTTGGTCACATGGCACCTGACGAGCGGGGTGACGTCAGGGTTTGTGACGCACGGCTCTGACGGCAGATGGCGCTGCTGCGTCACACACTGACACCATGACATCACAGCATCAGATGTTTAAATATTCATGATTTAAATATTAGAATTATTTATATATATATATATATATATATATAAATCAAAGTAGTCATCGTGCAAAGTGAGCTGTCAGTGTTACAGTAAATAAATGTAAACAGTCAGTGTGTTCTCTGTACAGTCTGTCAAACACTAAATTCTTTATAAGGTTTTAGATTTGCATATTGCATAGTTCACTGTTACTTGGTTTTATTTAACTGTTATTTATACATGTGTATATAGTGTTAAAGTTTTGTTTTTTCTTGCTCTCACTTACCGTTTGGGAGCTGCTGTAACAAAAACTATTTCCCTGCAGGGATTAATAAAGTATTTCTGATTCTGATATCGTTGGAGCATTAATACTGATGCATTCAGGCGGCAGTAGTTCAGTCTGTACAGACTTGGCCTGGGAACCAGAGGGTGGCTCAACCCAAGGACCCCGTGGACGAGAAACAAACAGAACCAGGACTCCACATTTGTCACATTTTAACTTTTATATTTACTTTATTCAACTTTTATTTCACCTTATTAACCTGTTTATATATATATATATATGTGTGTGCGTTTATTATTGTTAAAAAAAAAGTTCATGCATGATTATTATTGGCTATTAATCCCAAGAGATGCACATCTTTGATGTCCACTGATTCATCTGCACCCTCACAGTTTGACATTATTTTGGTAAAAATTCTCAATTATTATGACAAAAATTGGCGGACCACCCTGCAGTACCTCTGTGGACCCCCTTGGGGTCGTGGACCCCTGGTTAAAGACCCCAGATGGACTGGTAGAGGTGCCAGTCCACCTCCTGGGCACTACCGAGTCGCCCCTCCTTTGAGCAAGGACGCTGCTCTGTGTGGCTGCCCATCACTCCACCAGAACTGTCCACATTTCTGCATGTCTATGAACCCTTTGTATATGTGTGTGTGTGTGTATTTCGGGTAAAGTTGCATGTAAAAAAGACTCAATAAAGTATCTATTCTATTCTTTAACATATAAACAGCGTACTTCAGCGAATTAAACTGCTTTGTGTGCTGTTTGACATTTTATTCTCTAATAAAAGTTCATATTTTATAAGCAAATCAAATGTTTCATGTGTAAAATCTCAAAAGTAACTAGTAAAGTAAAGTAACAAAGTTGTCCATTACTTGAGTAAATGTACTACTTTGTTACTTTCACCACATCATGTATATATATTACAATCTATAATGGCTCAAAGAAGAATATTTATACCACAACATTAATCTGCTTCCATCAGGGTTCGAGGGTTTACCTCGTGAGTAGTCTTTGAGTTCATCTTCCATGCTGTACGTGTACTTCAGTATTTCCATTTGCTGTTTCTTCATTATACTTTCTGGATTTGTGTCATAAATGTTACTCCATTATCTTACAGATACAGTTCGTGGCTGCTTTTCAACAGAACATGTGAATAAAATCTGGTGTATTATTATAGATTAATAACATACAAAGTATTTGTGATTGGCTCCACTATCACCAAGTCCAAGTATAAAACGTTACTCATCAATGATAATTGATAGTTTTCCAGTTTTCTTGCCTAATTTTCCGTTAACAAAAAAATTTTCTTGTTGACTTCTTGTTTCTACTTGTTGCTTTCTCAAGATGTTGAAAGTTTTGGTAATTAGAGACGATGACACTGCATGAATTTGTCACATCTTACTTATTTTTAGATATTCAGTGTAATGTAACAGAATATTTGACTTTAGCTCTTTGTTTCCTACTTTGCAGAGTCAGATTAGCTCAGCCTCAACTTTAAAACATTAAGAACTGTTATTAATTTCTTACACTGACGGCCTGGCGAGTGCAGAAAAACACTTGTAGGTGAAAGAAGAGAGGAAGCAAGAACGTAAAACAAAAAAAGTGATGCAATAAAACAAGTTTTGTTAAAAAAAAAAAAAACCTCCCTTTGATCGAGATAAATTTGTCCACTGTTGAGTTTTTTGTTACAAATTTCAGCAGCAGACGGGAAACACAGACCAGAGGATGTGATGCGAGAAGAAGAAGACTGTGATTTGTACTTGGCCGCCAATATTGGCTGCGATAGCTGACTTAAATACAGGGTGAGTATCCGGGAAATCAGAGGAGACTGTTTGACCAGAATACAGACGACAGCGGTGCAGAATGATAAACTGCGTACTCCAATATCGTAACTATGGTTTTACTTGTTATGGAGTGTGTCATATTTTGGTATTGTTGTTTTAGTTGCAGGTCTGACCAGTCTAAGCCTGTTAAAAACTGTGTCTCTTCTTGGGAAAACACCAGGCCTGCCTCACCTTTCAAACGAAACAAACTATAATATTTCACATTTCCCATTAAGTCCCGTTCATCGTGAAGCGGCGTACACACCGGTATCACCCACATTAAATGCATGTCCTGCCTTGTTTGTGTGCGCTATAGAGGAAGACAAAACCGAGATAAGAAATCTGAAGCAGGCTGGCAGCAGAAGTGTGTGTGTGTGTGTGTGTGTGTGTGTGTGTGTATGTGTATGTGTGTGTGTGTGTGATGTTTTGACTAGCGTTCTGTTTTCTCCGTACATCTCCGTCCTTGACATCTGCCTGCAGAGAAAGGAAGTTGGAGAAACTGAGCCATTGAACATAGTAAAGCAGTAAAACTCCCACAGTGAGCACTGTGTTGATATTCGAGATGTGATTTATGGGCTTCAGAGCTGATGAGCTCATCCACTAGGATGTAATTTTTGTGTCGTTTCTTATCTGAACTTGACTGTCTCATAATGATTTGGGGGAACTCCGCTCCTTAAGTGGGTTTTTAAGATATATACCAACCCCCCATCTGGATGTGGCTACACGGGGTCCTGCCACAGCCATAAAAATAAATGGAGCACTCTATTTTATTTATATATTTTATTTTATAGGGAGTGCTGGGAGTCAACTCACTGGCATATAGATTATTTCACTTTATATACTCTGAATCCACATAATGAAACACCATTACACTTTCATGTATGTACACACACCTGCACAGGATTAGAGCCCGGGGACAGTTTACCTGTGAAAGTCTCTGGGTTTTACAGCCGCGTGGTATATCATCGGGACCTGTTGTCCTCAGGTCCTGCAGGTGTGTGTGTGTGCAGAGGTGTGTGTGTGTGTGTGTGTGTGCAGAGGTGTGGTGGGTGGCTGTTCTTTCAGATTACACCCCCATACACGCACACTCCTCCCTAAGCTCACACTAAAATATTTAAACAAGACACTTACTCACACACACACTCGACGCTCACCCAGGAACCCGGCACAGAGACGGCATGTGTGGACGTTTTTAGCAGTGATATATTGAATCTATGTGAATCCTCCCGGAGGACACCGTGTGTATGTCACAGCGTATGTTTCCAGGGATACATAAAGCATGGAAAAACATTTCCCAGCAGTCCTTTGGGGGCCATACAAACACTCCCATCAGACCTCCAGTTATTGTTTTACTTATTCTAACTTTTCCCGCCTTGTCGATCACGACAGAATTCAGCCTTAAATGTTTTTTTAAGGTTTCTCTTCACTTCTTTAAATGAGCATGTTGATATTTTATATTTTATCTAGTAACCACTAAGAAAAGCTCAAAACAACAGTGAAAGTATTTTAAATATGACCCGTCGATGTAGCCTGATACTGTGCCTGCGTTTGCCGTTCCCAGTTAATCCAGAACTGAGGCAAAGCGGTGGATCATCGGCGGACCTGAGGCGGGCTGAGTGACGCCTGGTTGCTCAAACAAGCCGCCTGTGACCACACCTGTTACAAGAATTTCAAAAGAAAGAACCCTTGAATAAGGAGGACTGGATTCAAAGTATCAAAGTTTAAGTTGAATTTATTATTCTTGTACAAGAAGGAGCGTTTCACAGTGCAACACACAAAGAGGTCACAGAGAAAAGGCTCCCTGAGGAGCTCTAACAGGTTCTGATAGGATTTTCTCAGGATGGGCTGTCTCTCTTGTCCTTGGACTAATTTTTTTAATTATCTCTCTGTGCCAGCTCAGTGAATACCTGGCAGATAAGGGGAGCGGACGAGATATGCAAAGAACGAAAAACACACACACTCCCTATAAGAGTTAAAACATCTGAACCCCAGTATACTCCTAATAAGCGTCCACGCTCTTAATCCTGCATAACTTTAAGCCTTAATATAATGTGAACAGGTGAGTTGTATATAAATTCACCCTCAGTACAGTTGTCATGAACGGGGAAATTAGCTACAGAGACCAAAACTGTTTTTTGTACCAGGCTGTAAACATGTTTATTTCTGCTGTGAAGTTGGACATTTGGACATGGGGACTTATGGAGACTGACTCACTTCTGGAGCCAGCCTCAGGTGGACGTTAGAGGAACTGCAGTTTGTGGCACTTCCCTCCACAGAGACAGAGGTTGCCACTTGGCGACTAAAAACTATTAAAAGTACATCAGTGAGTCACACTTCATTAACACAAACACGGTGGCTGTAGTTTATTTCGAGTCGAGCTTTCGTGCAGCTGTAAATACCGGCGATGGCACCTGATGCAAATAACTGGCAGTTTAGCATTTCTTCCTGTTTTGTTGCTTTCTAAATAGGTTCTGTGAGAAACCACAGTGCCCAGCAGACTGAAGATTCTTTTCATATTTCTTAAAATAAAACCTGACAGAGGAACTAACAAACCCAAAAGTCAAAAACATGAAAGTTTCTCCACGTGTGTCGAATGTTGCTTGCGTGCTTACTCACTGCCTGCGTGCAGATTTTAGTTCCTCTATTTCCTTTGGAGTTTACAGTAAGTACAACAGTCAGTTATGATGATGATGGTCTGCCGGCCTTCTTTTGGGAATAGCTTGCTCAGACGAAGACGAATGTCAGACGGGAGTGCAGATTTGAATGTTTCCTTTAAAAGCTGCTTTGAATGACGCAAACTAAATCTAAATTTAGCGGTGAAAACTTGAAATGAGAATGTACTGACAACAGGAACATGTCTGGACTACTGTAACTCAGTTCCAATTAATCTTATCGCAGCGGCTTCATCTTAACGTTTAATCCTGCCGTGTGTTGTTTTATGCACGTGCATGGCTGCAGTCATGCATATAGGTAGCGTTGTGCAAGCAGTGCCATGACTCCTCTCTCTCAGATGACTCACAAACCTATGAGAGTAACTAATTAGAAACAGGTACAAAACAAAAAGAAGGTGCCCCTATGCCCTTTCATGCCTCATCTGTGTGGGAACACTTGTTCCCGAGCAGACAAAAGGGACACTTACCATCAGTGTGAGTAAACACAGCAGCCTGGGAGCTGGCATTATTTCAGGACAAACAGCTTCTTAGTCAAACTCTTGTGATGTTTATGCGTCCGGGACACTTTCTCTATCATGTGTCACACATTTAAAACGTAGCAGCATATTTAGGAGTCTCCCCGGGGCTCAAGGTTGTGTTGAGTTGTTTGTAATTAATGACCTCTTTCACAAGCAGCACTAAAAACTGCACCGCGGCCAAGCGCTGACAGTGTTTGCTTTAGCCTTTGAGGTCTGGATGTGGTTTAGTGGTTTCAGTCTGCGGGCTGAGCGACTACTGTCTGGCCTGTGATGGACAGCACTGACCACTGACCCTTCGACCTTTGACACCAGATAAAGAAAGGCTGCAGAGAGAGGTCAAAGACTTGGGAGGTCGCAGAGGTGCAACGAATCATGTCAAGAAACCCAAACACATCAAGGAAGTCATAGGTCTATTCCAGTTTATGTGGCTGACTTTGGTGAAAAGTTTGTGGAATGTAGATTTGAACACGATTGAAGAGGCAGTATGTACTATTATATATGTACTTAGTATTATATATGTTTATAATACATGTGGTTTTATTGTACTATACAAATAAGTTACTAACAAAGCAAACATGCTAAAACTACACAGTAAATCTCAAGAACTTTCATTTATACCCTATTTTAAGCAGGATTTTTAATGACTGGTAATAGTACAGTGAAGCACCGTCATATTTAATATCAAAACTTTTATTTCACAGAGCATTCATGCACAGTTTTATAGCAAAACAGAGTTTTTTTATGTTAAAAACGTATATTTATATGGTAAAATATGGATTAAAACGCCAACCTTAAAACTAAAATCAACAGTAGTAACCATTTACCATAAAAAGTTCTACCGTTTTTTACCGTAACATTGCGACCTTGTGGTCCGATCGTCTTGCCAACTTAAATTTAAAAGATAAACGTTAAGGCTGCTGTTATTCTGGAATCCATGAACAGAGACCAAAACCAACATCGCCTCAGCTGATCTCTCAATACTCATACCCATTTTTTCCGACTTCAGTCACAGATCTTTAATGAATCACAAATTTAGACTCAGTAATTTCTTCCACCAGCTGGGAAATGTAGTCAGTAGCTAGTTATTTTTGAGGGACTAGTTCCAGCAGTGGAATAAAACACATTTCTCGATTCGATCAGTGTTTTACGGCAGCAGGTCGCTGCACGCATTGACCCAGAAATTATCAACAGTGACACTCATCATGAAAGTTTGACTCAGTGACTCAGTTTTTAATAGTTTTCGGGTGGTGGCGAGGAGTAAGTCACAACAAGCTGTGGAGACGCAGATGATTCCTCTCAGGACCAATTTGCTGTTAGATTGTTATGGAGGTTTTTCCTTGGCACTGACACCAGGTGCTTGCTCATGGCGGGAATTGTTGGGTCACAGTCCGGACCTGCTCATTAGATAACTTGAACAGTTCATGTCCCTCTCCATCTCCATCACACCAACCCATCAATCCCTTGATGGTTACCTGGGATACCTCTGCATTCCAGGACGTGAGCCAACCGCAGGCCTTCTTCTGTTGTCACAGCGACAGGATGATTGATGATTGACTCCTTGGGGACGCAGGGCAGCTCCAGGCTTCCTCCTCTGTGCTGTGCTGACAACGGGCGGCGATCACTTTGACCCGAAACAAAGAGTGTGTTTGTGTGTTGATGTGAGAGTAAGTGAGAGTGAGACGAGGGGATTATATTATGTAAATGACAAAACATGTGCATGTGTATGCATGCCTGTGTTGATGTGGATTTATGTGTCTGCATGCACTTCAGTCCAAATGAAAGTGATTGACTGCTGGGCTGCATGTGTGTGTGTGTGTGTGTGTAGTAGTAGTAGACTGTAACTGACCCTCCGTGATCCAGACCCGGCCTCTGCGAAACATTTAGTCCAAAACAGAGTATAACGTCTCTCCGGGGACTGAGAGGTGTTAACTCCATGACAAACTGGACCCTGTTTCTCTCCACATGATCCAGCTTTTCACTGCGGCTATAAATTGTCTTTATTTCGCAGCATATTTCAAAATGAACGGTCAGCCTTTAAGAACACGTCACGTCTGTGCTCGCAGTGGATTTACATTCAGACGTTCCTTTAATTAGAAAACAGTTAACTATGCTGAGTTCACGCTCGGTGCAGCCTGATGCCGGATCCAGTCGAGCTCTTTGCAAACCGTCAGGTCTCTTTGTTTTTAATACAGAAGGATGTTAAATCCTGATTCTCGGTTAAACCAACACAAACAGGATCTGGTTCTTGTTTGCCTACTTGGCTAAAGGGGAGCATCTGTGTTTCAAAGAGTCTCTTATTTGCAGCTGTCTGCAAATAAGAGGGTGGGTACATGTGGATTATTTTTTTATCCTTAAACGCTTCGTGCCAAAGCTACATTTGCTGCCTCAGCCAAAGGGCTGTGACACAAACGGTTCCTACCCTTAAAGGGTGATGAGTTGACTCACGTTCTGCCTTTAAAGGATGTGCAACATCAAAAACAATAAAGAAACCAGCAAGAAGACCAAAATATCTTCCATGTACGGCATCGGTCAGATGTGTTCCCATCTTCGGATTATTATTTTTTAGCTGCATTTGAAGTTTTATCTTCTTCTCATAGCCTCTAAAACTTTCTCGGCAAAGCTCCGACATGCCTTTCCGGACTTCTTTGACTTCAGTATCTCTTTTTCATCCTGCACACTCTCTCCTCTCGTCTCCTGTCTCTCAAATCAAATGAACCCCCATCCCTCATCTACTTCGTGACCAAAACAAAACACAACTTTTCAAAATGAATTGGACAGACGTCTACGGATTTGCCAGTCTAAACAGTGTTATCAGTCCTGCTTTGCAGGCTGAAAACAGCATGGAAACTTTGTGCGTGTGGCTCGAATTTTGTTTTATTGTTGGATTAACGTGACGACAGCCGACTGTGTATGTGCATAAAAATGTACGTAGGTCGTTTTTTAAAAATCCAGGAAAAAATGTATCACTGATTCGATCTGCATCTGGTCACATCTGTTCCTAACCATTAGCTTCGTATTAATTATGATGACGTGTAGGTTTATTTTCTTATCCAGAGGGTATGAGTGTGGTTTGTGGATCTTATATGTGGTATGTTTTTTCTTTGCATGTGTGTGTGTGTGTGTGTGTGTGTTAGATGTTGAGGTTGTCGTCTCCCGCCTCAGTTCTGTTATTTTCTGGAGCTCGAGGCTTTCTCGCTGCACAGCACAGATGATAAGAGGCGACGGTGCAGGCCGTCACACGTGACTGTTCACACTGGCAGTCGTTAAATAACCGGTTTAAAGATTTAATCCGCCCTCCAAATGTGACGCTGTAAAAACCAACACACACACATATAAAAACACACTTTCGTCCTCATGATTTAAATCTTAAATTTATGAGCAGTTTTTATGTAAACTTTTTATTACTGAGGTTACTAAAGTTCAGCCTCATGAAAACTGCAGCTTCCTGCGGATTGTCTGGAAAGTTGTGCTGCTCTCGAAATTTTAAAATGCAACTTCAAGGTGGTGACTTGGAAACCGGATTGTAGCCTGTTCAAGTCCAGCTTGGTCCACAGTGTGGAGTGGCCACAGCTGAGGAGCCCTCGAGCAAGGCACCAAACCCCAAAGACCTGATTCAGACCAACAATCAGACCGAGTCCTCCACAGTCAGCCTGAAATGTCTCTGAAACTGAGACTATCCAGGTGGATTCATAGACTAAACTCTGATACTGTACCTGTCGTGTTCTGGCTTTGTTTATTCCATGTACCAGATTTTACGTCTGTGTCTGTGCTGCAGAGTTGTGGTGGAGAGCAGTGGGTGAGTGACGTAGACAGTGAATGAGAGTGAGGGAGCGCCGGTATCGAGAAACCCGGTGAATTAACAAAATAGAAAATTATTGCCTGATTGGTTCAGAATGATTTCGAGTTTTGCTTCTTTTGGTCTGAATAGCTGCTGTCTGCTCCCAGGTTATGTGTAACTGAATCTAAGTAAATCCACCTATTTTCTGGAACCTCTTATCCTTATCAGGGTCGTAGGAGGTTGGGGTACACCCTGGACAAGTCACCAGTTCATCACCGACACGTAGATGAACCGGTGAGGGGAATGTGGAGCATCCAGAGGGAACATGCAAACTCCAGAAAGGCTCCAGCCAGGGTCGAACCAGGAACCTTCTTGCTGTGAGAATCTTTTTCTTCAAGGCTTGCGACCACCACAAATATTTTATTTCTGAGCACAAATAAAATTACTGTGCATCTCCATTGTGTTGGAAAATAAGGAGGCAAAGATCTCAAAACTTGTAGCGATTGATCTAATCAGTGAGACCACTAAAGTTAAGTGAGGTGATTTGGTTTGTAATTTGGGCGAATCAACATTGACCCTTGAAGCGGTTATGTGAAATCTCAAGTTAAATCATCTGTGACAGCCTAATGAGGCGGGCGGGGGATTCCTAAACATGAGCGTTTTTCTGGATTCACATCGTCTAAATGTGGAGAATTCATTTCAGATACTGTGTTTCAAATTTAAAACAACAATAACAGAAACGCCTCCTGTGGACTCAACATGTGTCAAATCATTTTGAAGTTCTGCATACAAACACACTCGGTTTGTTCTGCAGCCATGAAATGAAATCTCGAGCTGCGACGAGCTGCAGATTTGATCTCGTCTCTGTGATGTTTGTGTTTTGGGCTGAAAGCTTCTCCGCGGTTGAGGACATGCGAGAAGATTAGTCTCTCCGAGCTGCAAAAGAAGCTGCGATGATTTAAGATTTAAGCCACGCTTAGGCAAACCTAAACAAAGCCTCCATTCTTTTTACATCTGCGGAGGTTTGTGCGGCGGGCTGAAGGAGGATTAAGGTGGGACAGATTTATGAGCGCATGGATCGGAGAAGAAGAAGATGAGAGAAGGCCAAACTGGGTCGGATCAAACTCAGGAAAAGTCATTTAGTTCAAACTGGCACCAAACTCTCATTACATTGTACTTTGAGAGCAGACGTGTCCAGTGAAGCAGAGATCAGATTACATGAGGTACGCTGCAAAAGAACAGCCAAAGCTTTCTTTCATTGGAGATGATAATTTGTTAAGTAAATGAACATTACACAGGCTCTCGTGTCGGCAGGAGTGTGTTCTCTTTGTCGACATGATGAATGGTCTGCACACACAGACACACACTTTATCTCCTACCAGTGGTCACGTTGCACCCCTTCCTCCCCTTCGTGTCCACGAGTTTAACACAGGGACAGGGAGCTGATGATAAAGGTTTGGCAGGTGGCAGTTGAACGGTCTGGTGTGGTTGTTCCTGGAAAAGAGGCAGCTGTGAGCGGCGTTGCTTCACCCGGCGTGGTGTATCTGCGCCGGGCATCGCAGCAGCAGCTCCTGTCAGCACGCCACGTGAGTTATTACTCTGGTGTTTCCTGCTGACACGATCACAGACACGCAGACACACTCGCTGTCAAACGTATGATGTATACGCACGCCGTAAACACGAAACCAGGAGGAGTTTTGAGTCACATGTGCTTTTTAATCACCTTATAGTGAAGAGGATCCATGCAGACATACAGTATACAGGTCTTTAGGATCATGAAAGACTAGAGCCAGACACCTCAGGAGGTGACGTGGTGTGAACAGGTGTGTCAGACGCTGCTGTGTGTGTCTATCACTGCAACATCGAGCCCAGTGCATACACAGGTTTAGTCATACACATTCCAAGACGTGAAGACACCCACACAGCAAACATCTAAACAAGCAGCCAGACACAGACACACACACATGCATAGAAATACACAGGGTCCTTTAATTATCCAGATACACTTACCTCATCCTTTCTCTCAAGTCTAGAAGGTAGCACCTGGTCACATTACTTCATGAAGACTAAAATAAACCTGCACACATGCAAAGGAACGTCACACTCCTGTCAAGTCGAGTCACGTCTGTTTATCTATAGACGCTGGCGGCGAAGAGACGTTCAAAACAAGCATAAACAAAGACTTAAAGGAAAATGCATGGACGAGAAAATACAAAACTCTAACACACAGCAGACAAACAAGGCAGTGAGACGATGAGTGTATCGTTTACGGGAAGTTCAGCCGCAGAGAGCGTCTGCCAAATCTATGGTCGCACAGTCATCTGACCAGAATCCATTTAATGTGTTTTAATTAAACTGGCTGCGATGAGACGAGGCGGTTCATTCTCACAGTCTGAGCTGAACAGATGACAGAGCAGGGAGGGGTACGACACATATTCCCCTGGCATGAAAGATACAATTAGCGTGTGGAAATTCCCTGCGTGGAAAGAATTCATTATAAGTTACCCTTTCACTTTCCTCAAGGCGTTTCTTCACCTGAAGTACTCGAGTTTCTCTGAGTCAGCGCGCTGCAGCTTCACGGAGCAAACAATACGTTTCATAAATGTATTTATCTTTCACAATCACACAATCATTTATCTATCGCCTGTCATCCTTCAATCATGACGTGATGATGATGAAAGAGGCGAGCCCGTGCATGTGTCACATCGATGCAGCAATCCAGAGGAATGTGTGGCCAGAAAAACACACACATAAATCAGACATACACTGTGCTGCACACTGGTGTAGGGTCACACAAACTCAGGCAAGAGCAGGATGACACCTCAACTGTGTCCGACATCTCCAGATATATTCAGAAATACCCTCCTGACTCACTCCTCCTCTTTCACTCTTGTACTCTCCACCCTTCCTCTCCTTTCTACGGTTTTTGTTTGTTCGTTGGTAGCAGCTCCTGTCAGTCATTTGGAGTGTGTGTGAATGGGATACGTAGTGTTGATGGCGTGGTCCTTGCTTGCCTTGCTACATTTTGACCAGTTAGATTACCTTTTTATCAGTTTTTGTCAGTGTCGTTATCATGTCTCCACACCAGTGTGTTTAAAGAAACGTTTGGTCCACCCCTGCCACCATGGTCGTCTTAGATCGTGTTTCCTGCTCATTGGCACATCGCCACCTTAAACTCGCCCTCCTGACCTTTTCCCGTGCTGTTAAAGCCAAACGTCAGAGGCGCACAGGGACGGCCGACTGTCAATCAAACTCATCTAGCGCGGTACAAAGAGACCCGAGCAGATGTTTCTTCTTCTGAAAGCTGAAGCTTTTATTCGCTGATGTCAGTTTTTCCCCCTCTTTGCAGAAAATGAATAGTTTGTTCCTTTTTGGTTTGGTTTGCCTCTACCCCGAGAGGTCAGCGCTGCCATCTGTGTACAATATGCAGCAGACATGCTTGATGAAGAACCACAATACCAGACATGCAAGCAGAAGCAGCAGGCGGATGAAAAGCATGATGTGTCCTTTTAGCAGGTTCATCCTGGGAGCTAAAAAATAGATCCACAGGGGAGAAAAGGAGGCGAAATTCTTCTGTAAACTCTCCTTAATGATTCACATGAAACCGCAGGACAGGGAGGATATGCCAGTTACGCAAATCACACTCCCACATGACTCTATGACTCCCACCAATGAATCCCGCCAATAATTACTCTTGTTCTCTTCCCAACTCACATTTCAAACATGTGTTTCATGTCGCTGTGTTCAGTGGAAAGCCCCATGTAAGGGAGCGGGACTCGGCATAAACAAGTGATGTTCAAACACCGGTATCTCTTTCTCTCCCTCGTCCTTCTTTCTTCTTTTTATCCCTCACTTGATGAATGGAGTGCGGCGCTGTTGGCCCATCTTTATGTCTGCATGAACAGATACCCATCTACACAACTCCGCGATCGTCCATCACCGTTATCAACAAAGGCTCATTCAGACCTCCTTCATCGGCCTCCACAGGGGTCCATCTGTCCCCCCACACTCACACCATGGTCGTAAAATGTGTGTGTGTGTGTGTGTGTGTGTGTGTCCTCCAGCTTCAAAAGCATGCTTGCTCCTTATCTATTCCTGCAGGTCTCCCCATTTACAACGTCTCACGCCAGACTCAAACACACACTTGGAAACGGGGAGGAATTCAGAATTAGCTGAAGGAGAATTCAGAACAGAAATGTGTGTATTATTGTTCTGGTGTGTGTGATCAGTTCAGCCGGTTCGGTCTGTGTGAGGTAAATCACTCTGTTCCCGGGTAGAAAGCACAGCAGGCAGACCACACTCTCCTCTGGCTGGCTCGCAGTCTTAACAAGGGTACAGGCCAAGTTGGAGTCCATACATCTTGGCTTCCTGTGTTTTTTCTCTCAAACTAACCTTTCCCTTATTGTTTCACTCCGACATGTGCTTTGGCAAGGCACCCCCACCCATCCATCCACCCACCTCCACCCCCATTCAAAAAAAGGTGAACGCCCAGTCCCGAGAAAGGGAGTGAAGGAAGGAAGGAGGGAGGAAGAGAGAAAAATTGAGAGAGAGAGAGAGAAAAGACAGAGTGGGCCTCAATTTCTGCGACGCCTCGCACTCGCCAACCCCACAAACCCACAAAGAATGAGGCTGGAGGAGAAAGCGAGGAAGGGATGGAGAGGGGAGCGGAGGGGCTCATGAAAACGATCGCGGATGAAGGCAATCTTTAATAAAGAGAGAGCCTTGGGTTTCTGCGGTGGATGGTAATGGCTCCAGTTGTCTAGGAGGAGGACTGAACAACACAGTTTGTTTATCCAGAGTAGTGGGGCCTTGCTTGCTTTACAGCTTGCATAAGTAGCTATCTATGATGACAGCATGGATTGGCTCACCGGTCACTCGACTTTCTCACAGCAACAGTTTTTATTCACCGCACAGATTCACAGCGAGCTTGAACTTGTGGTTTCCCAGACTGCCATAAAGACAAAGATGAGAGACAAAATCCACATTTTAATGGCCCGGTCACACAGGAAAGTACAGCACAAAGTTCTTGTGCTCGAGGCCCGGTGACGGTTCTGCAGCCATAGACTGTATAAAACATGGACATAGTCTCCGTGACGTCACCCACAGGTTTCTGAAGCTCTGGTCGCCGCCATCCGGTGCATGTTTTGGTCCGTCCTGCACGTGACTTTGTTATTTTCCTGGTTAATGTGCTTCTACATGTGGAAATATGCTACATACTTCATTTGTTTCTCTTTTGCACAGGGTATTTTATTTTGAAAATCCACCAGATTCTCTATGCCAGAGGTTTTTCAGCCCAAGGACCCTTTGGACGACTTTTATTTCACCTTATTAATCTGTTTATACACTGAGTTATTAGCCTGTATGTGTTTATGATTGATAACAAGTTCATGCATTTGTTTTGTAGGAGTAGTTTATTTGTACTTTTTGTCAAAAGTAGCTCATTATTGCAAATTAACTCTTGCAGTTTACTCAGTATCACTTTTGTTGTATTTTTTAATTCTCACAAATAATTTTAGTGAAAATTGTCATACTGTAGTCCCTCTGCGGGCCCCCTAGGGGTCATGAACCCCTGGTTGAAGACCCCTGCTCTATCCTGTTTCTGTGCCTGGCTTCCTGTCAGCTCTGGTGAAGGTTGCTCTGTGTTACATTGATGCGAGCTGCTTGCTGAGTCCGTCAAAAATAG
The DNA here is from genome assembly GCF_000972845.2 of Larimichthys crocea. Classification (NCBI taxonomy): domain Eukaryota; kingdom Metazoa; phylum Chordata; class Actinopteri; family Sciaenidae; genus Larimichthys; species Larimichthys crocea. The sequence goes on from NC_040020.1 coordinate 8,798,570, forward strand.
AACAGCCGCATATTTCTCAGACCGGCCCTCGCTGGTTTCACACCTGCCACGTTCAGCGGTGGAGGTGTGATGCACGCTCGCTGCTGGCTGCTGTTGTCTTCTTCTCTGCTCTGTTATTCACGGGGACTTCAGAGTTCAGCTGAAGCTCCGAGGCTTCAGCAGTTTGAGTTATCCAACTGATCTTGGCAGTCAGGTTTTGTTGTCATTGTGTTTCATCCTGGCAACAAACATGCAGCTGGATCAGGATGGGAAACACAAAGAGGGAATTCAAAACCGAATTGATTTGAAGGCCTCGTATCAGCTGAAGCTTTAATCATGGGAAGGTATCGACACCCTGTATGAACAGGAGGAACTATGAGCCTACAGCAACAGTGTGTGTTTGACACTCGGAGAGCGTGGCCTGTAATAACCCTTCACTGTCTTACTTTCCCATCGTCACCGTGAAGAGACGACTATCTTCAAATTGACCTCTTAGACAAAAATCTCTGTGGTCAAGTGTGTGTCAGGCTGTGAAAAACAGCTGCAATTCAGTGAGATTTACAACATAAAGCAAAGACATGTGAGTTTGCCAATGATAAGACTCAGCGGTGAGGCTCTTAACCATATAACCATAGCCTCAAGGACAGTAACTTACTCTGCAGGAGGAATGTAGGGAATGTTTCCCCTCTCTCTCTCTCTCTGTCTGTCTTTGAAGGGTTCATTAGCAGAGGATGTGACATCACCTAAAGAGTCTATAGAGCCCTTGTCTGTCAACCAGCATGTTATATACTCCACATTATTTCCACGGCGTTCTGCTCCCAACAGATTTGGATTACTTAGAGTGCCGCTAACGTAAACCAAGTATCCTGTGACACCATTATAAGTGTCATTCCCTTTGCTTAATGCCAGTCACAGTCAAAGGTCATTAATGAACGGTGTCGCTCCCCGCACACACTTTGTCTGCAGAATGTGCTCACGCTTGCAGGGAGTAAAGGAAAGCACTTTGAGGGAGTCGAAGTAAGGGTGGAGCCTGCAGCCTGAATCAGCTGCTGTCAGTGTAACTCGACTGGATGTCAGCTTATGTGAAGCCTCTCTGTGGAAGGCTGAAGTCTTTTGTTTTGTTGGTTTTTGCTCCAGATAAGTTAGCCGGTGTTGTTCTTTCACCGCGCCGCAGATAAAATGTGTCGTGTGGTGCTTTGAGATAAAATACAGGCAGCACTCCTCTTCCTTTGTTTGCATGAAACTCACTGGATGTGTTTAACTGTGAGTGAGCAGATGTGCGCCACATTAGCATCGTTAAGCACAAATGCCACCCCTGAATGACTGCATCATTAAAAAACTCCCCAGACACCAATATCGCCCAATTACCTACTGCTTAAGCTGTGATGTGGGACAACTCTTCTCCAGATTCGAGATCTGCTTAAAACGTGAAGATTTATAGCTGAGTTGACTGCTTAAGGAGCGTTTAGCTCCAGAGATCAGAGCCACATAAACCAATACCACAAGAGAACACAACCAGTGTTAACTAAGCCCAGATGAGAAGATGGACTCATAAAAGCCACATTGCCTGACACAGGAGAAACCTCTGCAGAAACAAAGTCCCAGCGTCGGTTTGGACTTTGAATTGTGAAAGTCTTCTCCGACACATGATGCGTTTGAGGGAAATAAACATTGACGTTCAGTCTGAAGTGTTGCTGTTTGGTTTTCCTCTGTCACGGAAAAGTGAAAACTAAATCCAACTTTACTTGAAAAAATGTTCCACTACTTTATATTTCTGCTCCACTGTTTTACATTTATCTGACAGCCATGGTTAAAACGTTATGTACAGTACCAGTCAAACATTTGATTTAGTGTTTGTTCTTTATTTTTATTACTTTAGGTTGTCAGGTTCAGCTTCTTCTAACAAACCATCTCCAAAATCAGACACTGCGCTAATATCATCCAGCCTGGACTACTTTAAGTCAAAGAAACGAGGCCACATCACGCCCATTCTTGCATCCTTCAAACTTCAAAATCATCCTAATCCTCTAGAAATCTTTCTACGCTGTGTATATTTCAGAACATCTCACTACCTCCAACACTAACAGACCTCGCAGATCATCCCACTGTGACATGCCGGCTGTGTTTTTGGTGGCAGCTCCTGAGCTCTGGAATGTCCTCCCGGAGGTCATGATACAGGGTTTTAAGATGCACCTAAAGGAACTGTTTTTAAACTATATTTTTCATTTTTTATTCCGTGTCTCTGTCTTTGTGAAGCACTTGGTGCAAAAACCTGTTTGCTTGTAATCCCATCGATGGCCCGATCAATTGCTTTTGCAATGGTGGACGATTGCTCGGACTCCAGAGGGTTAAAGTGCTATATAAATAAGATAAACTTGAATGAGAATGTAGAATAACACCGGAGACATTAAAAATTATGAAATAACACATATGTGAGAAGAAAGAAAGAAGAAAACAAAGCGTGATATGTTTTATCTTTGAGCGTATTTTGCTTGATGACAGATTGGCACATTCTTGGCATTCTCTCAATCAGCTTCATGAGGTCGTTACCTTGAGTTGTTTTCCAGCGGTCTTGAAGGAGTTCCCATACATGCCGAGCTGACGCAGCACTCCATCACTCTCCTTCCTCATCAAACAGCCCTCACAGAGCCTGGAGATGCTTTCTGGGGTCATTGTCCTGTTGAAAATCAAATGATGGAGCCATGCTTGCCTTGAATTTTGAATAAATCGCCAACAGTGCCACCAGCAAAGCACCGCTACACCATCAGGATGGGAACCACACATGTAGATACCATCAATTCACAGCAGTTTGAACCAAATATCTTCATCAGACTAAAGTCCAGATTTCCACTGGTCTGATGTCCATTCCTTGTGGTTCTCTTCCTCTTCTTGGTCTTCCTCAGTCGTGGATTCGACCACGAAGGTCTGATTCACTCAGTCTCCTCTGAACACATGATGCTGGGATGTTTCTCGTACGTGAAGCATCTGTGAAGCATTTATGTTGGCTGTAATATAAACTTAAAAAAAACACAGTTTCTGTTCGGCTCTGCTCTCGAGTGGCAGATTTTCTTTATTGCACTTTCCTCTCTTTCGGGCGTGTGCCATTTATAGATTCTGCCAGTTGATTTTTTTGGCATGCAAAACTGAATGGAAAGGTAGGAAACAGCAGTAATGTAAAGTATACATGTGCATGATTTATAGTTATAACACATGAGCTAAAACTTGCTAAATCACTTATGTAATATTGTATTGCTTCTTCTCTGGGTGTCTGCGCTCTTACCTTTCACTTACTGAATTTTCTATTTCACCACCTGTCTCTTATTTTGATGAGCTGCCATCAGCCCCGAGGCCGGTCTAACCAGCGTGATTAATGCCAGCTAAACTGATGAACAAGCAAAATGACTCAATACACAATGCAGGTGATTTGGAAAATAGAAAAGAAATAACATGTTTGATGTGCTGTTGGCTCCAGTACTGTATTTCTGCACCGTTGCTGCTGGAGTTGTCCAGTTTAACAGTTGGACGGTTAGTCTAACTGCCCACAGGAAACAAAACAAAAGGCCAATTACAGACATCCAGACAAGAGACAAAACCGTAATATATCCTATAATATATTCATATTGTAGATTTATGCATATTGCAGGTTTAACTGGTGGCAGCAGGTTTAGCAGGGTTTCCAGACATCCCTCTTCCCAGCAACATTCGAGCTCCTCCTGAGGGATCCTGAGGCGTTCCCAGCAACCTGATGAACCTATATCGTCCCTCCAGCGAGTTCTTGGTCTGCCTCTACCAGTTGGACGTGCCCAGAACACCGAGCCTACCTCTGGATGTCCAAGCTCCTCATCTTTATCTCCAAGGCTGAGCCCAGACACTCGGCCGCTTGCATCCACAATCACTACCCAAAGCTCATGACCACAGGTGAGGGCTGGAACATCGAGAGCTTTGCTTGTCAGCTCTGCTCCAGTCCAGTACGGCTTTAATTACAGTTCCCAAGTACAATTTCTATTGATTGTACCATGATGAAGCAGAGAAGCTCACAGTAAAAGATCCAGTCAATAAATTATTTCTGAAACATTTGATTTGCATGTGGCACCAATGGTTACGTAATGATCAAGGTTATGGTAAATCTCCATTTTTCATTTTGGCTGGAGATTCAGTGAGAATGAGTTTATGATGTTGGAAAAGAGAAATGCTGAGTCATGAGAGAAAAGTTCGAGAGCTTGATGCTACATGAAACGCCTCGAGGAGAGAGGTGATGGTAATGACTTTCCCTTGGGAGCATGTGGTCAAGGTTTGGTTGACTTAAACATTTTGTTATGGTCAGTGAAAGATCGTAGTTAAAGTCAAACATGCCTTTTACCGGACACAGAGCAGTGTTACACTCATCCAACCCACATAAACACACCTTTACTTCCTGCTCTGACCATTGAAGATGTTGTCATTGGAGGTCAAAATCATCCAACATTTCCTCATTAAGTGAGGCTGAATATATTATATTAGGTTCATGAAAAGGGGTAAAAGAATATGAGAGAGGCTGAGCTGTCTGTGCTCACAGGCTGACTTCCAAAATCTGGGAGCCTTGACCTCAAAGGTGCAATCACTGTTTGTTTTCAGGCCTGGGGCTAATGTAATCAACAAGTGGTGGTCAAAGGACCTCAGTGACCTGCAACTTGACATGGTCCACTGATGACTGATGACTTGTGACTTTGACGTGGGCTCAGTGTAAAGATATGAAGTGTGATACGAGAGTCTTCAGCCAAACTCATAAACAATCAAGTGAAGTGAAGTGCATGAACAATAATCTCCATTTCTGGCTGGAGATTCGGTGAGAATGAGTTTATGATGTTGGAAAACAGAAATCCTGAGTCATGAGAGAAAAGGTCGAGAGCTTGATTGTACATGAAGTGCCTTAAGGAGAGCGGTGACTGAAATGACTTTCCCGCGGGAGCACAGCTGTCAAGTTTGGACAAAGAATCTGCAACGGTAGTTTACATGCTGCTAATCAGTCTCAACCTCTGCGCAAACAATGGAAATTTGTTCATTTGACGAAATCGCTGTAAGGACGTGCACACGCGGAGAAGACTGCCAGACAAACATCCATTCAACAGACTTCATTGATTGGAGAATCTCTCTTGATCAGCCACCCAGCGCTGTTTACATCCCTCCACCGCAAATGTGACTCAATCAGAACCACATCATGCTCAGTTTCCCAGAACTGAAATGTAATAACAGAGTCATGTAGGTGTTATCATCTGGGCAGCTCGTAGGACACGATGACTCAGGAGGATTTGGCGGAGAAACACAGTCTGATTAAATGCAGAATGCAAGTTCCTTTTAGGGTTTTTAAAATCACCAGGGATGATTCTCATCCTCCTCTGGTGACAGAAAACACATCTCCTCAGCTCCCCTGTTGTATCCTGTGAGGCATGTTTCGCTGCCACGGAGAACATCTGGAGTCAGTCACTCCACCGCTGGCTCCTGAGAGCAGCTCCTAATGGAACATGTGAACGCGTTATAAGATCCGGCTTAAACAGCTGCTATTACCTCAATTACATATTTGGCTGCAGAGCAGCAACGTGCTAACTCTTCACGCATTCTCGTTTAATTGTGTAAATTGGTGTTAATGCGGCTCCTTAAGAGCCGGAGAGGAAAACAAGCGGTCACATCTACAAACAAAAAGTCTCGTCGCTGAGGCCTGAGAGGATTTTTTTCAGCGGGGTGGGGTGCTCGAGAGGGAATGAGGTAAATGTAAAGAATGAAAACAAGCGCGCAGGAGTCCCCATTAAGAGGTCAGAGTTGAAAGATACTGTTGCTGAACTTTGTTTCCTGAGAACATTTGAGTTCTTTTAAGCAACCATGACTCTACCTGTCTCTCAGGCCCGAGGCAGCGCTGCAGCTTCACACAAGAAAACAAACCCTGACACACACACATGCTTCGAAGTGGGCTAAAAGTATCACAGAAAACCTTCTCACCCTTCAATTTCCTGTAAGGTCACTCATGACGAAGTGCGTATCTTTAAAAACCAGTTAAGAGCACGTCGGAAAATCACATGTGCAATTAGGGAGTTCTTGACCGAGAACCAAAACAAACAAGAAGTCCCAATTGGAAAAACATACAAACATGATTCTGGAGATGTAATCTGCTTTGTTCACTTAATCAGTCTTCCATGTCTGGCTGGCATGACATGTGTGCCTCGAAAGACTCATAGCAGATAGTGATAGGGAGCCTGTGAATGAAAGTCTCATGAGCTAAGTCCCAAAAAACTGCAGTTCCTCTAACGTCCACCTGAGGCTGGCTCCAGTAGTGAGTCAGTCTCCATAAGTCCCCATGTCCAAATGTCCAACTTCACAGCAGAAATAAACATGTTTACAGCCTGGTACAAAAAACAGTTTTGGTCTCTGTAGCTAATTTCCCCGTTCATGACAACTGTACTGAGGGTGAATTTATATACAACTCACCTGTTCACATTATATTAAGGCTTAAAGTTATGCAGGATTAAGAGTGTGGACGCCTTATTAGAGCTCCCAGGCTCCATCTGGCTCGCTTTAGGTCTGCAACGTCTTTGCCGATATTTCGATTAGGCTGAAGAAGCAGTACATCCAACATATTATCAGCCTCAAAACCGCACTGTGGAAACCTTTTTATTGATTTATGTTGAGGTTAGTTATGACACCTTCTATACAGAGCAGGTCTAGGCCCAACAACTCCCACCATGAGCAATTATCACGATGAATAATGATGATAGTAATAATATCAATAGTTTTTGTGCAATCCCCGATCTAGCCGTAGCCACGATCTCTGAGAACCTGCGAGACGAGACAGCACAAAGACTTTTGTTCTGTTTGGTTCTGCGTAGCATAGTTACCCAAATAGAGTTGTCCACAAATGGGCATGAAATCGTCAGCTGTCCTGGGCGATAGCCCGGAGGAAGATTTGGTCACCATCTGTATTCTGTTTCCATTCGACTCATCCAAAGATTACCAAGCAGAACAATTTTGCACTGAGCTGGACGGAGAAATACTAATCATGGGAAAGTAAGTTCCTATAATCTTTTTTCCTCTTTTTAAAAAATGACCGGGGCAGAATTATCAGTCTGTGTCGGGTGTGTCCTTTCATGTCTAGTCATTAAGCTTCAGTTCCTGACTAGAAGTCTGAACGGATCCTGACACATTTTCCAGTTGCTATCCCAGCTGATGGCAACGCTGCCCACCTAAATGCCTATGACAGTCCATGTCTGCAAAAGACATCGACAAGAACGGAAAGAGATTCTGGACCGCAAAGTCGACTCAAGGTTAAAGGCATGGAGTAAACGAGTTTGTGTGACGTGGCGACTGAATGAAAAACTGTTTATATTCTTCTCCACACGATGTTGCATCCATTGTGCACATGAAAGATGTCAAGTAGGATTGTCTGTTTCAGAAAGTTATAAATTTGCCAGACGTACACCCCTGTCCCCCTGTTATGGCAAATTAAAGGTGGGTGAGTGATAATTTGGCCTCAAAAGTCATAATCTGACTGTTGATGCTGGCATGAATATTCAAGAGCACGCCCAGTCAGAAAAATGCCCGTGAGTTCACAACATAAGAAAGCAAAGAAAGGAAAAGGCGAGAGTGATCTGCAGGGTGAAATAAAGTTGGAGAGCTGAGACGTGGGGGAGAAGGAGAAGTCGAGGAAACAGGGAGAGGGAGAAAGTGGGAGGCAGGGAGGCGTGGGTGAGAACAAAAGTACAGTAAACAAACATCCCCCCCTCCACCTCCTCCTCCTCCTTCACTCGACTTCACGTCCAGCTGAGTTCTCACACGCAAACTCAATGCTACCATAATGCCGGATTTCGTCACACAGATGCATCCCCGGTCCATTCCCATTCCTGCTTATCGAAACCATCTGTGTTGAAGTCTGACACACGGTGCGCCGCGGCCGAACACGTAAACACACAGCAGAACCAATCGATTTACAGTAAAACACCAAAACCCGTGGACCTTTCTATAAGTGACTGTTGCCTATGCGGCATGTTGATTTCTTGAGATTTTCTGCTTTCCTGTGCAAACATAAGCACAGATGTGCAAGAGGAAACATTCCCCCTCTCTATACAGGGAGTAAAAAGCAGAAGGATGACGGTGGAGGGAGAGAGATTTAGGTTAGAGTCAAAGAAAAGACACTAGATGACAGCATGAGGAATTATGGAGGATCTTTTGCACTCTAGTCTAAACAAGCTTGAAAGAAGAGTGCCATTTCTCTTCTGGCACTGGCATATTCCTGGCTGTTCACCGAGAGAGGCACTCAGCTCTTTTCCATGTTTTCATTAAAGCTGTTTTTGTGTCAGGCAGGAGAAAAGTAATGTGCAATCGGCCGGCGTTTGAATCTGTATGTCGGCGTTGTTGTTGTCCTTTTTATCTCCGTCCAGCTTTCTCTTCCTCTCCTCCTTCAAAGTGACTTTCTTTTTTTATCTTTTCCTGGACTCCGGCTTTCGTCTTCTACTCTTCTGTCTTCCTAAATTGCTCCTGGCATCCAAACTTTTAAAGGAGGGAAAGGGGAAAGGTCCCAGATGACAAGTCCCAGTGGGAATGTCAGAGGCAAATCAGGAAGCTTGTGAAATCCATCGCCACTGGATCCTTTTCTATCTCCTCCACCACAAAAAAAAAAAAACAAGACGTCTGCCTCTATCAGTCCTGCTCAGTCCTAACATAAAACTTGGAAGGCCTTGCAAACAGAGGCCCGGCACACTGTGTACAGTGTTAGTGAACAGTAAAATGGTTTATAGCAGCTAGCAAAGGCAGCTCGCTGCCCTTTCACCCAACCTCAGCAGTTATAGGGTGGCCATTAGGGGGGCCCACAGGGACCAGTACGCTGCCCAGTCGCTCGTATAATTGTGCTTCCGTAAACAACGAGGCCCATCAGTCACTGGGAAAACTAAAATACCCTCCCTCCTGAACAGCACCCAAACAAAACACCAAAATAAGACATGGAGCTGAAACTCTCAGTGACCCGCTGATCTCTGCAGTCCCCGCGGTGCTGATTGGTACTGACACACAACTATGTACAGACACAACACCAACTGTTATCGTTCCCCTCAAAAGTCCCCTGAACTAGTTTCACAGTGAGGTGAAGCTGCTTTTTAACGAGGCTTAGATGATATTTCAAACACGTATTTGCTGTGCTTGTTGCAGCACATCGCGTGAAGTTACTTTTCAATTATGTCGACTGAAATATTCCTACGGAAAACTGAACATTTTTGCGTCATTGTATAGACATTCCCCTGTAATTGATCCTGGCTTATTTGATGTCTTTGGAAACTTTGGCACCGTGACTAGAATTTACAAGTTCTGTGGTTTTTGAGCAAAGCTTACGACGGGGCCTGCCAAAGAGGGTTTGTGGGACTGACGAGGATCCTGCTCAGTGCGAGGATGTTTGGTTAAAGGCACCGCTGCTTGATTTGAAACCTCTGCGCCGAGCTCGACTCGACAACTTTGATTGCAGCTTTGCGCTGACGACGGACGAAACAACTGTACAGTTTGAATTTGTCTGGACAGAAACTGCAAAGTAACTCGATCCCGGGGTCACAATCGAATGAAAACTGTTTGATTTAGAAGTCGAGATTCGTTGAGACGTGGTCAAAAACGTGAGAAAGTGACTGAAGGATGTTTGACTGGGAACTTTGTGACTCTGGAGATTTCTTCTGTCCCCTCTGGCTGTCAGCTGGGTCTATTTCTGTAGGCAAAGCGAGGGGTTGCCTGAAAAATGAGGAGTCAAACATAGCTTTGGAAGAATTTGCCCCACTCCCCAGTGGGTGGGTGTGTGTGTCTACATGCCTATACATGATTATTGTACTGCTGCAATCGCTCAAGGTGGAAAGGGGGGGAACCCTGCACTTCACATTTAGAACACTTTTCAAATAAAATTAAAATTCCCTTCGTTTTTCTTTCACTCGTCGCCGTGGAGCAAATTAGCTGAAGGGGCCAGCTGCTTCGTATCCGTGTCTGCTGATGTACTCATGATACCCCGTTTACTGAAACCTGCTCTGAACTCGTACCACGGCACGCTGAAACAGGACCCAGCTGTTGGTGCGCTTGTGACCTGACGTCTAATTGCTTGCAATGGAACAAACAGCTTGGAAATGTGGTTTCTGACGGAGGGGAGGTGGTCGTAGTGGTGGTGGAGGGTTTGGAGGTAAAGAGACGGATGACTGACACATAGACGTGGAGGCTCAGAAACCGAGCGAGAAGTTTCTGCGTTTGAATTTCTCTGAACCGCACGTAATTGGTTGCAGAGCTTGAATGACATCACAGCGCTGACTTCCACTAACGGGGCTGAGTGAAAGATCCAGAAAACAAAACCATCAGAGATCATACATGGAGCTTCACACACAACACAGGATCTTATAGCCTAAAGGCAGCGAGCTGCTTGAATGAGGATTTATATCTGTTGTCATCTCGGGCGTCTGTTGGCAGAGGTGGAAGATGTGCCAGATATCGCAGGATGAGGTTGAAATATGTGCAGCTGTTCTGATAAAAAACTACAGAAGCCAGCTCGGCAGGAAGAGCAGGCGAAATGATTTATGGATAACACAACGCACATCAGATGGAGGAATGCCCGGATGTGTGTGCAACACAGCTCAGATCTATGACACATGCTTAGCTTGTTGCTGAATTCTGCAGCTTTGATTCTGGCGAGTACGTCATGACGCAGTAATTAAGTCTTCTGTCAACGAAGACAGAGAGGAACAAATCTACAAGATGTGTTGAACAGGAACAGGACTGAACAGACCAGTTACACAAATCCAATCAGCAACTCGCTTTTCATCTGTTTTCCAAAAGGCCCAGATTTATTTTTTTAAGCTGACCCGTTTTAACTGTTTGTCTAATGAAACAGTTTGACTTCTTGGGAAATGTTTTCTTTCTTGCTGAGAGTTAGATGAAAAAACATGAGTACAAAACCTCTGTGGCTGTGAAGTGAAGCCAACACAAGCTGCAGTTCCTCTAACGTCCACTTGAGGCTGGCTCCAGAAGTGAGTCAGTCTCCATAAGTCCCCATGTCCAAATGTCCAACTTCACAGCAGAAATAAACATGTTTACAGCCTGGTACAAAAAACAGTTTTGGTCTCTGTAGCTAATTTCCCCGTTCATGACAACTGTACTGAGGGTGAATTTATATACAACTCACCTGTTCACATTATATTAAGGCTTAAAGTTATGCAGGGTTAAGAGCGGGGACGCTTTGATTGACAGGTGGGTGTCTGGTTTCAGTAACCAAGCTTCATTCAGCCCACGTCTTCGTCCAGGACTGCCAAGGTCTAGACAACCAGAACCCTCACACTGGGCTTCAGAAACCTGTGGGGTGACATCACGGATACTATGTCCGTGTTTTATACAACATAACATAGCAAGAGCCAGGATACGATTAGCATAGCACTGGCATCAATTAACCTCGCTCAAACTCGAGCTTTTACATCCATGACAGCATCGAGCTGAGCCGAACCACTAAAAGGAAAGACTCTTTGAAGCCTCTATGCCGTCACTCGGTTTGGTTTGAAGGAGATGCAAGGGGCGAATCGTTTAGCTGAGGTCAGCAGTTTCTCGAGTGGCATGCTCTTTAAGAATAAACACTGTGAGGAATAAAAAAAAAGTCAGAACGAAGAAGAAGAAGTGGAGGGGGGGGGCGAAGCCAGAATTCATTTCAAATCACTTCCAGTCACGCTAACCCTACCGTCTGGTTGACTGAGCTGGGACTCTGCCCGTTTGAGTCTCTCTCCTTATAAAACACCTTCAGACTGGAAACAAAAGACAGTTACACAGAAGGAAACTGAGCGGAGGTCAAACTGGAAAATGAGAAGTAAGGACTCAGGCCTCGTGCCCTCTTGCTCACTCTCACCTTATCAGCGTCTGGGCTGCACTTTCTTTTTTTTTTTTTTTTTTTACAAATTGTTCCGGGATGCAGAAAAGGGGCCAAAACTGGGAGATCTGGCATTCATTTACATTCTTACTGGTTTGTGCTTCTCTCCCTCTCTCTCTCTTTCCTCTCTCTTCAAGTGCAGAGAGAGCGAGATGGAATTTCAAGGGGCCAAAAAGAAACAGAGCAGGAATCGTTCAAGCAACAAAAAATCCCAGAGTGAGCCTCCCATAGGGATCCGTATGGCTGCCGTGTGGTTGTAACGTCTTTGTCCGCCCATCTCCTCTGATTACCATCATGTCTCTGGAGGGCAGAATTCGTGTGTGTTCATGTGTGTGTGTGATGTCAGTAAGAGTGTGTCTAGGAGATAATACCACTGCAATTATGATATAATGCAAGGAAAAAGAGTTTCATGGCATAGATTTAAGATGAAATCGTAAACCCACCGCATCAATCCAGGTCCGATATTTACTCCTTTTCGCTCTGTTTTGGTCTCCACCACCAGCTAGTCGATGACTTTGTCAGATGATGAGAGCCTTAAGACCAAATTAAAACTGTAAATCCAAAACAATGAGCTGAAAGACACTAAAGCATATAACCTCTGAAACCAGGTGGTTTATCAGGAAATGACAAACTCTAAAATACCGCGAAGAATACCTGAAAATACTGAAGACACTTTGTGTCCGTGTTGGACAGACACTGGAGGACAGAGGACAGATTCAGATTCATGGTGGGATAAGTCTGGAGAAAGATTGTTAATATTTGAGCTCAACAAATATGTCAATGCTTAGCAACCGGAAAATAACTAACAATGTGCAGCGCTCAGCACAGAACAGACACTGGTTGTCTCATTGCTGAGGCAATTATAATATAATATTATAATATAAAGTATCATCAACCCAAAGTATCATCAAATTACATGCGAGTGCACAAACACAGCCTGACAAAAATCTGGTGTTTGTTCTGAGACCTGCTTCGTGCAAACACCAGAATTTTGTTGGATTAGAAAAGCTGACCCCGCATTTAATATGAAATTATTAATTAGGACAACTGTTTATTCATAAAGGTTTAAAGTTTAGTTTTAAGAAGTTACCTAATTACATGTTACTTTTCTACATGTAACATTTTTACATGCATGTGTTTTTGGTGCATGAAAAACAATCAGTAAAAAATAAAAGATAAAAGAATATAAGGAAGATAAAAATAATAAACACTATAAATATGTGCGGATGAAAAGAGCTGTACAGGTTTGTGCAGGAGTGTGCAAAGTATTTGCAAGGTAATTTACAAGAGTTCAAAGTATGCAGAATATTATAAATGTGCAAGATATTTAACAAAACCATTGTAATCCAGAGGATGGCCAATAAAAGTCGGGAGATCCCATGTTGATGTAATGTGTAGGTCTGGGTGGGTGGATGGGGCCTTGTGCATGTCAGGGCAAACCCAAGAAAAATGATAATTTATAATAATTTCTTTGTGAATTTTACCTGGAGGTAATTCGTCAGCAGTGTATGTTTGAGTTAGAAGGTGTCAGAGCAGTGACACAGTCAAAGTTATTATCTTTCGAGAGATTTGTGTATCCACACGTGAAAGTGCGAGCGTATGCAAAGTCTCTAACTGACAAAAACTCCAAAAGCGTGCGCAAACAGCCCTCAGGGTTGCCGAGCTCCAGTCGGCATCGCAGGAACAAACACATCATCCCGAGGGTTAAGTGAGACGGTTGCAGCCCCGTGGAGCCGAGGGTAGAGGGGTGTCAGTATCACACTCTAAACCAAAGAAAAGTTCACAAATCTGGATCTCATTAGGACTCCGGTCTGCCAGTGCTGGAGTGAACACATCCAGACTGTAGCCACACTCGCCCAACAAAGCTTCAGCACTGAGGCGCAGCCAAGCCAAGAGAAATAGACCGGATCACCAATAGAGAGCTCAGTGACCTGAACCACCCCTACAGTCGAGGAATGGAAACCTCCGGATGAAAACTGCAGACGGGTTCGGATGTCTGAAAAAACACACAGAAAACAGATGTAAACACAAAACATGCGTGCATGCATGAACACACACACACAAACACACACTGGTGTCTCCTGGTCTGAGGTGTTATCTGCTGTTATCACTGTAATTGTAGCAATAGGGGGTCATTTCCTACGAGAAAGCAGCTTAATTGTGATCACTCATTGCTCCTCATAGCAACCGCTCAACTGTGGTCAGAAGAAGATCAGATCGCCTGCAGCCCCTTTCCCGTAATCCCCTCCTCCCCTCCCTCAGCTTTTCCTCTGAACTCATCTCTTAGCTCATCCCTTCTTCTGAAGCCACCGCCGTGCCCTGTGCGCACTTCAAAAGAACACACAGATCCTCATAAATCGGCCCTTGGGTGGACCCCAAACCGCGGCAAGTCGGCTGGAAAGTCCAAACAAACAAGACGCTGATGAGTTGGTTGGACTCGTCTTAGTTCATGCGATGCAAACCCTCAGAGCCCATCGAGTGATCGGGTACCGTAAAGTAAACATCACGCCTCAGTGGGACGGTATAGAAATGTGAAGAGGGGAGGATAAAGGGTGGACAATCTGCTGCTGTGTGACAGAAAATAGAGCAGTAAGTAATGTTTTCTTATCGTCGCAGACCTGGTCTGGCTGGTCTGATTTTGGGGAACTTATCAGCGGATTAGGCACCGAGGACTGAGTGGTGATAGATTGCAGGAGGGGGTAGCAGTGCGATAGCCTTAGAAATACCTCAGTCTGAAGTGTTTAAGTGATGAAGACAAAAGAGAACTTGGCAGACAGAGAACATTTAGACAGTGTTTTAAAAGCCCAATATGCCACACTCGTATCTTTGCCTCTTAGGTAATCAAAACCTCAACACTTATGAATGTTTGACAGGCAGAAGTTGAAGCTGTGAAATAACGTCTGGGATATTTCAAAGTTTTATTGCACTGGAAGGAAGTGCTGGTTCGGTTCATCATCAGGCCGAAATTCACCTCCAAAACTGCAAAGAATCAAAATACCAACATGCCATAAAAGTTACGTTTCCAACTCTCAAACTGTTGGTGGTCCTGAGTTTCAGACTTTTGACGTTCATGTCTCTCTGCACAGCCGGAGAAATACCAAGGCTATAAAAATATTAACACTACAGCTGAAACATGTAGCCGCCAGCGCTGCCATCATAACATCACTCTCCGGGTAGAATCACATCAGCGTGGCGGCTGTGGGTCGACCACAAAAATAAACCCCTCATGCGCAGGGGTCTGGTTGGTCACATAACTGGTCCATCAAGGTCAACATTACGTCCACGCCCAAGAGGAGCTGGCTCTGCATTGCAGGAGTGTGTCCATGTGTGTGTGTGTGTGTGTTTGAACAGTAACAGGAAAACAGACAACAAGACACAAATGATCAAGAAGAAGAGATGAAAGAGGACAGCGTTAGCTTCCTGAGTCCTGTCCATCTGTTAGACCACTCACCCTCAGTGTCAGGCCTCTGTTTCTTTGATGTGAGGCTTCTGCATTCAACCCCCCAACAGGATATGACTTTATAATGATCTCCTGATAGTATTCACCTCCTACACAGAGCGGTGCAGACAAGCAGGGGAGTGTGGGAGACGTGTAACATTTACACACACATAAACATACAAAACACAAAACCATAGAGCAGTTAGAGAAAGTCCTTCACAAACAGATACACATGCATGCACCCACATGCAGATATCATAAGCTTCCTGTCCCCATTCATGTGTGTGCAGGAGCTATAATTACTGGATACAGTTCAGTAAATAACACGGCAACAAAGTGACGCATTAGGCTGTAGTCATCTTTTGTGATGGGAAAAAAAGGTCCTGCTTTTATTCCAGCCAACAGCTCGGACTCATCGCATTTATGTTTAGTTTCACTCTTACTGATCTGTTAAGTGTGTCAGTATGTCAGCAGTCACACTTATCAGAAGCACTTGACCCCGTCAAGACAAGAAACACGTTTGATGAAGACCATGTGAGAGAAAGAAAGAAACATGCTATCAGGTCCGGCAGTCAGACACAGACGTGCACAAAGGAGCCAGAGGACTCTTAAGCTAAGCCCGTCTAATCCAACAACAAACAGGTTTAGATGGAGGAAACCTCCGTTTGAATCAAACACTGCAGAGTAACATATCGGAGGAGAAGCCGGATGAAGGGCAGGATTTCGAACTGTCAAAACACTGTGGTTGTGGAAAGTTGCTCGAATAAATGACTTACCTGAGAAATGTACCGTAACAGCAGAGGCGGAGTGGGCGGTATATTTTATCCACCGCTTTGAAATGAAGCTGAAAGTTTACTCATCATTTCAAATAAAGCATCAATCAGTGAGGAGAAGCACCTCCACATTCACCACTACACCCCCGCATGACTGTAAATGCAAAGTCGCAGCCGTTACAGCGGTGTTCAAGGCGCAAGGACAACATGCACCATTATACCATGCACTGGCTTTGAAACGTACAACAATCCAATAAAAGTTTTATTTGAGACTTATACAATGTCCCCTTTCATCGCTCCTCAGCTTTGTTTTGTCCTGATAAATCTTCTGCAGGCCCTGCAGGGAGGCCTCACAGGTAAGCATGTCAAAGCACGCAGCAATCTCACTGGGAATTGAGATGCCATCGCTTTACGAATCTGATTCCCTTCACTTCACTGGTTGCATAAGTCGGGGTTGCAGAATTAATAACCGTGGGAGCAATAAATCTAAATCCTGAGGAACTTGAGAAACACAAAAACCTGAGTGTCCACATTTCAGTTGATTCAGGTGGATTAGTTACAGAGCCGTGTCTTTGAGAGGAAAACAGTGAATACTACCCTTTATTTCTTTGGAAAGTTGGTCGGGAACACCTGAAAATGAATGGCACTTCCTCGTTCCTCCCCTTTTCTTACGTTTAACGACTTGCAAATGTTTCCTGTTCCCCAACATCTGTAATCTTTTTGCAGCCAGCAGACTGTAAACTGTGCATGTAGATATTACACATTACATGAAATATTTGAGAAGAGGGGCCAGTGTAAGCAAAGCTAACTACCTTTCTGTTGCTGTCATCGTGTTATCATTGAGAGGAGTCTTTCACGATGAGCGAGACTGTTAGCCCCTGATAACATCGACGGGCATTAATGAGATCTTAATGTAATGATTGCTCCCCCTCATCTGTCGGTCATCAAGGACAGATTTCAGTATTTTTAGTTTGCAGCAACAGGTGTGCTCTGTCAGACGTTCACTAGTGGAATTACTTCATGATGCAGAGACCATAAGTTGTTTAGACGTAGTGTTGGCAATCAGATTATGGCGAGAACCGCTGAACCAAGTATCAAGAACTTTGAATGTGGCTGAGTACTACATAAATCTTTCAGAGTTCCAGTTGTAGACACGTCGCAACATCAACTGTTTGGAGGTGAAAGAGTGAATCAGGCCTTCATGGTCAAATTATTGCAAAGAAACCACAACAAGAAAGAGACAAGTAACACAAGGAATGGACATTATACCAGTGGTAAACTTTGGTTCAGGTCTTTGTGAGTCTCAGAGAAAGTGAATGGATTGTATCTACATGTGTGGTTCCCACCCTGAAGTGTGTGATGGTGCTTTGCTGGTGACAGTGTTGGTGATTTCTTCAAAATTCATGCTACACTTAACCAGCATGGCTACCATAGCATTTATTAGTTTGACCTTAGTGGGACTAGGGATGGGAATTGATCAGATTTTTAGGATTCTGATTCCATTATCGATTCTGCTTAACGATTCGATTCTTTATCGATTCTCGAGGAGAACAAACAGTTTGATCAGCATCAACTTTGTTTAGTTATAAACAACAGTGAGGTCAAATCAGGCCCACAGCCTAGATAATAGTAACAATGTGAAACTGTGGCAAATACACATGTTTAATGTGAACTGTTATAACATGTTTTACAAAGCAGCACATCGCGCTAACATGGTAGGCAGTGTGTTATTTACCTTCCGTAGTAACCACAGAGGTGGTCATAGCCTGGCTGCCGCTGCTGCTGCTAGGTTGAGATTCATCTCCAGTCTGAAGCGTGTCAAAAACACGACATTCATTTCAAAATATTGCACGTTGTGCGCACAAATGTTTCTGCATGTTCATCGTGTTCCCTCCCGACGCTGTTATCTCCACTTTGCAATGATCCCAAGTTGGCGTCTGTTTTGGTAAAATTCAGCCGAACTTTGGAGCGTTTGAACCGACTGGGTGACATTGTTTACTACTGATTGCACTGCAGGTGCCAAACTTGCGTGAGAGTTACGTGACGTAATTAGTCGTGCTTACTGGAATCGATAAGAGAATCGTTAGATAAACTGCCAAACGATTCCATGGAATTGAAACACACCGAACCCTTTTTAACAAGAACCATCGTGGAACCATCATTTGTTTTTTAACCAGACAAAAGACACAAAACACACCTCCACAGCTCTGTGACGGCTGTTTGACCAAGAAGGAGGGCGATCACAATCACCTCTACAATCACATGACGAAAAGGAAGCAACAGCTTAGCATGTATGGGAACTCTTTGTGAAGCCGATTGAATGAAGAGTGTGCAAAGCAAAAGAATATAAAACACAAAAATGTGTTATTTTATAGGTTTGGTGCCTTCAATGTTAGAGAGAGAGAGAGAGAGAGAGGGAGGGAGGTGAGGGGGAGAGAGAGAGGGAGGGAGGTGAGGGGGAGAGACTGGTTTAAGACCAGCCCCCTTTTTTTTTTTAACTGTTGCATGTTTCAACTCTTCCTTCACTCCGTCTGCTTTGTCAGTTTGAGTCACTCAGTCCTCTTGTTTGGATTCTGCTCGCTGAAAAGCCGATGAAGTGCAGCGCTACGATTTCAAGGTAATATTTCCTGTGTGTGATGAGAGGAGGTTATTATGTGTTGAGGTCATACTGAAACATAATTATTACCTTTGTTTGTGTTGTTTTGTGTTGATGTGATGTTTAAATTAATCTGTCACTGAAAGACTGGCTGCTTAAAATCAACATAATTTTAGATTTTGCACCATAAAAGATGTAAAAGTCACAAAGAAGAAGATTCATCACATTCTGGTGTTTGATATTTTAATTTGGTTTTGTTTAAAATGTATTTTCTGAAAGGAAAATCTAAACATGAATGCAGGCGCTTGTGATTATAAGGAGTATTCTCTCAATCACATCCATCACCCATAATTCTGGCTACAAAGTCATTCATCTCCCATTCATATTTTAATCCGCGGCTTTGATTCAGTCCCTACAATAGAGGTACGAGTTTTATTCATCTATCAAATTCTTGGCATCGGATTGAATGGGGTCTGCAGGAGTCTGCAGACTATTTGTTAAATGTTAACACATGACTCAAGAAGCTAAACATTCCCTCACACGAGACTCAAAGGAATGCAACCCCAATCACCCCTGATTGTTTTCAACATCACAAGAGCGTACGCTAAAATGATTGAACCACGACCTTCAGTCTGATTACAATTTGCAAAAGCCATAAAGTTTTGAACGTGCCGGTTGTTAAGTGTATTTACATGTGTGGGGGGCTTCAGAAACACCTCGTCTATTATTGCTGTGAAAAAACAGCTGCATGTGTGCATAATTAAGTGCACGTGTTGGGATGGTTCTTGTCTAACAAGCTTACGGTGACTGACGTACATTTTAAACACAATTAAAAGACTAAATGTTTGTTTGACGTTCAAGTTATTCCTCCGTCCTTTTTGGCCTTTAGCGTCACATTCTGCAAGAATCACTCAGTGCTGAGGTCAGATCTAGTTTGAGTTACTCAGAAATGCCACAAGAAAGCAGTGTGCGTCAGAGCACGACAGCTTCAGCGTGCTCACCACCGGCCTCCCCTCTGCTCAGTTTCATTCTGATTCATGAATTTTGATTGATGTTGCTAAATGTCTTAAATATCAGAGCAGCATGATTTAAGCTCTTTGCTGCATGCAAGGTTCATTTACTTACTTTTATGTGATCTTTTCAGGTAAATTATAGTTTCAGCTATCAGTGTTTCTGCATCCTTGCTTTCCATCATTCCTCATTCTTTTCTTATTTTCTCTCCGCAGAGTCTGGAACCTCAAACCGGGACAAACTCAAGCTCAAGAGCACCGTCTGCTGGCCGCAAAGAGAACACCTGAGGATTCTTGTGGATTACGCTGAATCAACTTCATGTAATCCCTCCCTTTGTTGAAGGAGCTCAGACATTTCATCCTTTTTTTTGTGCTTTTGTAATCCTACAGCCAAAAGCATGTCAACAGAAATGACTTTATAGCCACTGACCGCAGGCAGAAAAGAAGAAAAGTAACATAAAGCATGGAGCCTTCAAGTTCTGCTCATGCAGGGACTCCCCCCTCTACACCTATAATCCCCACCTCACCTACTCCTTGCCCCTATGACTACTTGCAGTTCTTCTGGAAGTACCAGGACAATTCAGTCCTCGTGGAGCATTACAACTACACGGGCAAGCTGCAGAAAGACCGCTACCGTGAAGGGCTCAAACCTGAGGGCATTGCATTCCTGGTGGTGTGTCTCCTCATTGTCCTGGAGAACGCTGTGGTTCTCATCGCCATTTGGAGGAACAAGAAGTTCCACCTGCCCATGTATTACCTGCTGGGAAACCTGACTCTGTCTGATCTGCTGGCTGGGATTACATACATGGCCAACATTATCATGTCTGGACCTAATACTTTGAAACTGACACCACTGCTATGGTTCCTCAGGGAGGGAGGAGTCTTCATCACTCTGGCTGCCTCTGTAATTAGTCTGCTGGCCATTGCAATTGAACGGCATGTTACTATGGTGACTATGAGGCCATACCACGGGGCAAAGCGGGGACGGATGTTGGCATTGATTGGTGCAAGTTGGGCCTTGGCAGGGTTTTTGGGGGTCCTTCCAATTTTGGGATGGAACTGCATGCACAGACTGGACCAGTGTTCGATAGTCCTCCCGCTTTATGCCAAGAGCTACATCCTCTTCTGCGTGTCTGTGTTCAGTGCGGTGCTCCTGGCCATCGTGGTGCTTTACGCCAGAGTTTTTCGCATCGTCCGCACCAACACGCAGCGGCAGCGGCTGGGCCTGTCGGGCAGCATGAGGAAGGGCTTAGCGAGGAAGTCGCAGAAGTACATCGCCCTCCTCAAGACAGTCACCATTGTGCTGGGCGTCTTCATCGCCTGTTGGCTGCCCCTCTTCCTCCTCCTCCTCCTGGACTTTTTCTGCCCGGCCCGCACTTGCAGCCTGCTCTATAAGGCTGATTACTTCCTGGGAGTAGCCATGGTCAACTCACTCCTCAACCCAATCATCTACACTCTGACCAGTAAGGACATGAGGAGAGCTATCCTGAGGCTGCTCTGTCGGCCGTGTCTGATGACCAGAGATGGCCAGGTGAAGAAGATCGGGATGCCGTTCCTGGAGTGCAGTTTCAGTAAAACTGAGGTTGCATCCCAGAAGCTGGAGGGCGGACCGGAGACGACAATTTCCTCTGGGAACGTTATCACCACCCCGTCTCCTATTAAGGCCCTTTACCCGAAACTCTTCAAGTCATAAGGACTGGTAGTGACTGACTGAAGTGTGTGAATGGGTTTCCCACTGAACAGAGGACATGTAGCACATCTTCCTTAGAGATGAAGCAGTTGTGATAGTCTCACGTTTGGGGAAGGTGTATGAAATATTTCAGGAGACTCATGTTTAGACAAATGACTCACCTTGACAATAAGATGTGGTGCATTTACAGCAAGACAACCATATCAAAGGACTTCAAGGTGAGGAGGCTACAAAACAGAATGATCAAATGTGAACAGGCAAGCAGTTTTCTTGAGTCTCCTTAACTAATTTGCACTGAAATATCACAATGAATGATGACGGAGCAGCCTTGGATTCGATTTTCCTGTGGTTCTGTAGTTTGTGTCGAAGCCTGGAAGGAGATTTCTGTAAAGCCAAAGACTTTTGTGATTGAAAAAGTCACTCCCACACTTTGGGGGAAAATGTGGTTAGATTTTCCCCTTTTTTTTGCAGTTTGTTATTGAAGTGCCCTAAACACAGCACGAACGCTCTTGATGCACGCAGCGTGCAATCTGTGCATCACCTGGATTTCGCTGGTTGAAAAGCCCTTAACGTTGCGTTAGATTTTTGATCAGATGATACAGTAGGGAACCCACACATGTGCATATCTGATACAGGCAGGAAATATAACAGCAAAGAGAGAGGTTGCACTTAAAAAATGCAGCTCAATGAAAAATGTTGTGGCATAGCTGTGGGAGGGAGACGCGACATTGAAATCCCCCACTCTTTTGAGATGACAGATGGTTAACCTATCTGATACCGAGAGGAAAGTTGCTGGCGATTTTTTTTTCTCATAAATGTCAGTCAGGCATCTGCTGGAAAACAGCTACGGTAACAAAATGTCAACAGATGATGTGACAGATGTAACAACAAAAACACCTTTTCCCATTGTGACATAATTAACTTCAGTTGCATCACTTGCAAGTAAAAGCCAGATGAATTATGACTTATATTTCAAATTAAGCTGTAGCTGCATCAGGACTTTTTAAGGACATGAATGTGCCTGCACTTGTAAGCTATATCATGCGGAAACAGTGCAATTATTCCAGTACTTCCCTTCATATTCATCATGTAAACAGAATATTTGTGGTTATAGTTTAAGGTACTTCTTATCTTTTATACAGATGTTGTTGTTTTGTTTGTTTCTGGACCTTAATTAATAAATGAGATGGGTTTTTTTGTACTGTAAGTCATGTAGTGAACTTTTTGTATTTCTGAAGACTTTTCATATTCCCTGTAATGTAAATTATATCTATTTTGTATCAAGAAAAAGGCTAGCAAACTTTACCTTTCTTTTCATAAAAGAAATAAAAATGTTTTCTTAAAAGATTATAAAGAGTTTTGGGGGTTTATTTTCACTGTGTGTGTGCGCTGTAATTGTGCATTCATATGCGCGTCTGTGTATGTTTTTTGAACACACCACAGGAAGTCAACCCCCTGTCTCACATCTGGTAATGACATTGGCCTAGATACAGCGTTCCTCTACAGGCTCCACATAATGCAACCTTTTATTTAAATACCGAACACTCACTTTTTCCCCTATCCTGTCAACCTGTGGGTGAGATTGGCCATCGGCTCGCTGTGACCTGCTGTCCACGCTTGTCATCGTGGCTGAGACAGATCATGTGCAGCTGGCTTTAACGTTGCTCCCTGGGAACGGGAAAGTTTGTGTATTTCACTACATTACCCAGGGATGAAAGAGACATTGCAGCTCTACCATGGGGGTGTAGTTTAAGAGACGTATTGCTTTTCAGCTGATAGATTTAAGATGTGATTATCATAACCACCAAGATGTCTTGATCTGATTCATTATTTTGTGGAACATTGCCACTGTTTGTTGGATCTCTTTCAACTCTAAAACATTTTTTAACGTCACAAACACCTCTTGAGTGTAAATGCGGAATGAGTGGACAAATATTTTTAGAGTTTATGAGTATCGCATTTCCAGTAAACAATTCGAGACGTACGCTCGACTTTTCACACCTCTTAGAGGAAATTGACGCACAAAGCGCAGATGAGTTTATGCAGATAGAAATAGCAAACTAGCAGCCTGGCAGACTATATAATTGTTTCACTTTAGATTTAACAGTGACCCAAAGACATACTTACTTAATAAAAGGTACCACATGGCACTGGGACACCTTTGATCTGATTTGTACGGCTGCAGGTGTTCCTCCAGATGTTGGCTGTATCTTCTAGCACCATGCCTGCTGCTGACAGAGGTCAACAGGTCAGGGAATCCTTCCTGGACCTGAGCTTTCTTCCTGCCGTGATCACCAAAGGACAGTCCCAACCAACCTGGCTTGTATTACAGATATACTCAGTCAAGACCACGACTGAGAGGATTTGAATAAACTGTGGGTGCATTGTCTGATTTTTTTTATTAGCATCGTTTACTGTGATTGGATGTAAAACTTCCCGCTTCAAAAACGACCAATAACTTCACTCGATTCTAAATTTTAAACTTTGGCTGTCACCTCTGTTCACCTTCAAATTTGACTATCTAAACCACAACGCTGGTCTTCTCATCTTAAAACCAGCATAGAAAAGAAAGCACGAACGCAGTATGCAAATCCTGCAACGCTTGCTGAGACAGGTGGGGAGCCTCACCTTAACTATTAGCTACCTAAGTAAGCGATATATTATCTTGTTTATGATGATTGTGTCAGTTTATGTGGTCTTGACTACAGCACTGGTAGTTGATAAACATGGTAAATTAGATGAAAGTAAATCACAAAATTGATCGGTCTGTGAGTGCAGACATAATGACGCTTGACTAATTGGTTCCATTTAGTGCCCTGAGGCTAACCTCACTTAATTGCTCTGACTGGAACCAGAGTGGCAGAGTCATCGCTCACCTGAGGAATTATTAGTGAATTCTGAGTCAAGCCTTGTCATGTCACATCAAGAATCTCTCATGATTCCATTTCGGACCCTGAGGGAGAAGAGATTGAAAACAACATTGCGTCAGCGTTTAGAGTGTAATCCCACTGTGGTAAATATTTGTTCTGATTACGTTCCTTATGATGAAAACTAGCAAGTCGACAACTTTCAAGTAAGGTCACAAACAGCAGCTGATCTCACTGACTAGTCCAGCAGCAGTCAGCCCAGCTCGGCGTCTGTCTTTCAGCCTTTTATTTCACCAAGCTCTCACCAACCACTAAAAGTCAGTCCCACATTTACTCTTGTCCGGCGGCTTCTTGCTCGCTCACTCTCTCCTTTTCTCTTCTTAGCTTCCTCCGTCAGCGTCCTCTTCACTCTCTTCTCCTCTGCCATTATGTCCATAGAAGCTGCTGAGCCCAGCTCCGGTTCTGGCACGACACTGGCTCTGCTTCCTGTCAACATTCCCTCACGCCCCAGGCCCGTAAACCTCTTCTTCTTCTCGGTGGTCCAAAACTCCTGTGGTACAAACACCAACACTCTGAGCTCACAGTCTGGGCAGCCCAGCTAACAGACTGAGCTAACATGAGCTAACAGCAGCTACAGCTGTCAGCAGGTTACTTCACTGTCCATCATAAACTCTGTAAATCACAGAGAGTTGAGGCGGAGCAGCCGGAGGACATCAGAGGGAAAACCAGAAAACATTTCCTCCATAAAATATGATCCAGTTTCACCAGAATCAGTGAAATAGTTGCTGCTGTGTGACTTAGTGCCGTAAAGCGTTACGTACTTCTCCCGACCCGGAGCCCAAAGTTACATAGTGTGAGAACAGACGTACGAATGTTCAGCTGATCACAGGTCAGAGTGGGTCAACAGGAGGTCAGTTTATGAGAGAAAAGTTGATTTAATCTCATTTACTTTAAAATATTTAGACAGATAGATAGATAGATAGATAGACAGGTTACTGGTAACTTATTTCCACATGCCTAAAACACATTTGACAGTATGTTGTGTATTTTGAATTAAGTAGTTCTGCAGTGTGAGTGCAGCAGGCTTTTGGTGCCACCTTGTGGACCCTGCAGAACAGAACACGGTCTGCTGTGTGCTGTATTGACCTGAATAACATATTTACTCGGTGTCAGTTTGGGTTATGGTGCAATATGGGTATATTATAGTTCCGTTATGTGCCAGTTAAACTCTGCTTTACTGTAACATTTGTGTAATTTCCTGTTTGCATTTCAAAAGCAGAGCTGCAGTTTAAAGCTGCATGTCACATTTCCCCTTTAAAGAGTCACTTTGCTGTGTGATTCTGCAGTGTGTGGCACATGTGTGTGATATTTGTATCATCTCTAACATGGTTTGATTGACAGCCCGAGAGCCTCCTTCAAAATAAAAGCCCCACCTCTGTCGGGACGCGTTTCGCCGCCGTTGCTTGCGAGCGGCGGACTCTTATTTTGAAGGCGAGAAAGGGGAGGCCGGCACAATGCTTAGTCACGGTGAGTTACCGCTTTACCCCCGCTGCTCCTCCTCCTCCTCCTCCTCCTCCACCACCAACACCACCTCCTCCACCTCCTCCTCCTCCTTCCTATGTGGCGCACAGCTCGGCAGACTGCGATGGAGGAATTGAACTACGTGAGTTATATTTAATCACACGTTTAATCCGCCGGTTTGAAATCGAGCTAAAAAAAAAAAAAGCGCGGGCTACGCGGCGAAGCTAAGCTAGTTCCGATACCCGCTTTGTTAGCATCGTTGCGCTCGGTTCGGCACGGCACGGCTCGGTTTGGCTCGGCACGGCTCGGCACGCTTGCCTGTCTATTATTAGGGAGTCTTATTCTGCTGTCAGCTCTATTTCCGAAGCGTTTAACTTCGTCATTCACGCCGCCTGCGGCTTGTTTCTCACTCAAACACTCAGTTTAGTTTGGTCTGCTTCACCTGTGTGTGTGTGTGTGTGTGTGTGTGTGTGTGTGTGTGTGTGTGTGTCAGCTGTCTGTTTTATTTTCCATCAAAACAAAAACATCACCGATTTTAGACCGTGTGTGTGTGTGTGTGTGTGTGTGTGTGTCCGATTTTAGACCGTGTGTGTGTGTGTGTGTGTGTGTGTGTGTGAGGCGGAGATCTCTCACTGTATCTGGGTTTATGTAAGGACTGGGTCATGTTTTGGTACAGCCAGTTCCTGTGTGTGTGTGTGTGTGTGTGTGTGTGTGTGTGTGTGTGTGTGTGTGTTTTCTCGGTGAGGAGTTCAGGATGAGTCACCGAGGAAAACTCCGGTGCCATTAAAAAAAAAAAAAAAAGCACGTTAAACGGCTCCGTTTGTTTTGTAAGTTGTATTTTTTTTATTTAAAAGTGTTTTTAACTTTTTTAAAAACAAAAAAATAAAAAGTGTGAGTCACTCCAGTTATTGTGCAATCCCTGCTGCTGCTGCTGAATGGCATCCAAAGACTGCAGGCCTGAAGTGTGTGTGTGTGTGTGTGTGTGTGTGTGTGTGTGTGTGTGTGTGTGTGTGTGTGTGTTAGTGTTTAAACACTGGGAGAGTGTGTGTGAGGAGGACTTGATACATTTAATCTGAAGTTTTAGGTTTATTTCCATCATCTGTTGATTATTTTAGATATTTAAACTTGAATGGATAGATACTTTATTTATCCCGAGCTGGGAAATGACAGTGCAGCAGCAGCATTACACACAGTGACAACAACCTGAAGAATAAAAATATAAAGAACAAACTATACATAATAAAATAGCAATAGTCAATAAAATATATTGTACAAAAGTATATGCAGCAGTTTGGCTGTAATCAAGACAGACTTATTTGTCATCCAGCAGAATAATCACAAGCCGGGGTAATAACAGTATAAATATAAAGTATAAGACATATAAAAGAAACAGAGACAGAATAAAAGTGAACAGTGAAACAGACAGTATGAATAGTGCAAATAGTAACGAGATTTCCTTAATTAATGAGCCGATCAATCGTTTCAATCATTAAACTTGTGATAATAATCCTGATCGTCGTGCTTCGTGTAGAAAACATGAGGATTTGCTGCGTTTGCTGGTTCGACAAAATAAGACGCGTGACGCTGTCGCCCTGGACTTGAAATAATCATTTTTAAATTAATTTTGTTTTGGTCATAAATGATGCCCAATGAAAGTCAGTTAACTACCATCGAAGTCAAAGACAACTCTTCAAATCTGTGAGGCTGAATGCAGCTAATTTCACTTCCATGAATTGATTTTCTGTCAGGTTTGCTGAACTCTAATGAAGTTACAAATACGTCTCCTTTGTCATAGTTTGGACCAAACTACACGAGCCTGTCAGCCCATTAAAAAACACTAAATTAATACATTTGTTTTTGTATTGATTGGCGTGCACGACCGGTCAGAGATCTGCAGCAGGTCCAAACGTTCGACTCCGGGAGCCTGTTTGTCGAGCGAGCAGTTTCTGTCTGCCTCTTTGGAGAGCGAGCGGGTTGTTGAGTTGAGCAATATGTTCTCCAGTGAAACTATTTTCCGCAGAAACCTGGAGGGAGGAAAGCAGCGCAGCAGTAAACGGGGAATCACAGTGTGTTTCATATTACAGCGGGATTAACTGCTGGCTGACAGCCATCATGACGAGCTCCGCGATGGCCACTCGCGTGTCACCGTCTGTTGATAAAATAGAAACGCCCAGACGTAATAAACTTTGAGCTTCCTCTTAATCTGGACTGATCAATAAACTGTGACATAATAACTGACTTTCAGAGTCCATATAACCAGACGTGTCAGCTTATCGTTGCTGTGTGGGTCTGACGTAGATGAGTTGATCAGTGACAAACGCTGACTTTAAGGGCAAGTCTCTGGAAATGAATGGAAGTCTATGTAACATCCTCATTTGCGTGTGTGTGTGTGTGCACAGCTTTGTTTGTTGTATAACTCCAAACACTCGTGTTGTTGCTGAGTAACTCTCTGATCAGAGAACAGCAGACAGACTGTGCTGCATGTCGCTGTAACAGGCACTTCATATTCAGAAAAGAAGAAGTTACTGACAGAGAGCAGAGGTAACGTGTTGTGCAGCATCCCTCCAGGTCATCGTGGACCAGAGCCAGCGCGCTCCCAGAAGAAGTATTCATTTCCACACATCAGTCTGCGGTTATCTGCTGCTTGTTTCGTTCGAGCTGCTGCAGTGGATTTCTTCGAGGTGGAAGTAGCACCTGATTGCATTCATGCATTCAGAGAACATCACAGATGGAGTGGCACGACAGATTGATTTCTAACAGTACCTGACAGGCTCTCTCTCGGCTTGTGTCGACGTGTTTTCAGGAAGACTCAGTGACTCTGAGCTTGGATTTTGTTTTTTTTTTCTTGGCTTGTTGCACCAACCCGTCCGCTCTGTTCCAGGCCTCAGCTGGACCGGTCACAGGACAGGGATAAAAACACCCAGTCATGCTGACCAGCTAATTTAAGTCACTCCAACGTCCTTTGAAACGGACATTACTCCCATGCTGCTCCTTACTCAATCGCATCACGTGTCTCTTATTTATCTGCCTGAAGACTGTGTGCTGCTGCATGGCTTGTAAATCTCTCTTTGAGGAAGGGGAGATTATTCAGAAAGTAGCAAACTCATGGTGAAACAGAGGACTTGACCCTTTTGAACTGCTCCAGGAAGAAAGACGTGACGACAGACAGACTGTAGATAAACATTGATAGATATCGACTGACGCTGAGCCAGCAGGAGTTATAAACGTTTGGAAAGTTTCAGTGTTTCAGTGAAGTGTGCATGCATACTGACAGTCTCTCTCTCTCCCTCTTTCTTTTTTTTTGTCTCACAGATGTCAGCTGAGCCAGCAGCTTCCTAGTAAACACAGCAGTGCAAACAAATTCCATAGCTGGGCAACCTCGAGGAAGAAGACGCCTCCGACCACCCCTCCCCGAATTCCAGAGGGCTCCACGTTACACTTCAGACACGTTTGGCACTCGACCCCGTTTTCTTTCGACAGACCTTCCCCTGCCTCATCTGCAGCTCTCAGCACAAGTGCAGCGCTCTGAAGGGAGCTTTAATTATTACCTCTGTAAATCAGACTTGTCTTTGTTACTCTCTGAGATCATCGATATGCAAGTCTGACCTGCACCTGCGGGGAGTCTCACAGCGTTTATTTGACTTTTCTTTGTCAGGACTGATTGGCAGGTCTCTGTAAATCCCTCTGCACGTCTGTTGACAACACAAACAGTTGATCTACGATTCCTTTGAGGTTTTTACTTTGTCAGGTGAAACATTCTGTACCTGTTGACCTCAAGCCACAGGAACTCGAGGCGTTTGGATTATGTTGGAAGTGCAGCATGTAAAAGTACAACCAGCCATGACTGGCAGCTCACACAGAAGTCTAGTGATGCCATAATGCGCAGTATGGCCGGACTCAAGTACTGAACAGAGCAAAGAAACTCTCATGTCCTCATAAATCGGATTTAAACGCGAACTCTGCCACGCAAACAAACCCAGGAGGAGCTTTTCCACTTCTTTTATTTTACCTATGCCTGCGCCTGGAGCCGGGATGCCCCATAACGTCGCCTGCCATTCTTGAGAAAGAGACTTAAGGAGGAGGAGAACGGGTAGGAAATGACAGAGTGCCTGACAGAATGCAAAGCGCTGGTGACTCCGTCCACGCGCAACGGCCACCGCGTCTTCAGCTACACGCTCGAGAGCCACACGGCAGCCGCCTTCGCCATCATGAACGAGCTGCGTCTGGAGCGTCAGCTGTGCGACGTCACGCTGCGCGTGCGCTACAAGGACTTGGAGGCGGTGGACTTTGTGGCTCACAAGGTGGTGCTGGCCTCCTCGTCCCCGGTCTTCAGGGCCATGTTCACCAACGGCCTGAAGGAGTGCGGTATGGAGTTGGTGCCCATCGAGGGGATCCATCCCAAGGTAAGTCTGATCATCTACAAACAGATTTGGACATTTGAACATGGGGACTTATGGAGACTGACTCACTTCTGGAGTGGACGTTAGAGGAACTGCAGTTTTTAGCATTTAACTTCCCAGCCATGGAGGTTGCTGTTTGGTCTAGACCGTACTCTTTATAATATTATTTACAGAGACACAGCAGTCAGGAAGTTTTTCCTCTGTCAGGCCGTCCGCGGCGCCGCGATCAGGATTCAGCCGTCACACGTGAGGCGTTTTATTGTCACAGGTTTGGTTTGCAGGTTTCTAAGTGATTTGATCTGACGCAGATCTCACGTTTGAAAGTTTTATTTATTTGTCTCCAAATCATAACGGAAGTTATCGCGTGACGTTTTCCATACAGGGCAGGTCTGGACTGAACGCTGTCTGAGCTGACTCTGTGAAGTTGAAGTACAGTAAAACTTGGCTGAGTTCTCTTAGTTTGACCTCTGTTCTCACCCTGGATGTTGACTAAGCTCCTGCAGACACATGGACACAGTATCTACCCGTTAAGCTGTTAACTTACACGTTGCTAATCTGTCTGTCCCAAAATAAACAGCACCCAACCTGTATTTTCCTTCTTTCCCCCTCTGATGAACTCTCTCTTCTGTGCACCGTTCTGCCTTCCCCATCCTTAAACCTTATTTTCCTCCTCACTCATTCAGGTCATGGACCGACTGATCGAGTTTGCCTACACAGCTAGCATCTCCGTAGGAGAGAAGTGCGTGATCCACGTGATGAACGGCGCCGTCATGTACCAGATCGACAGCGTCGTCAAGGCCTGCTGCGATTTCCTCGTCCAGCAGCTCGACCCCAGCAACGCCATCGGCATCGCCAACTTCGCCGAGCAGATCGGTTGCACCGAGCTCCACCAGAAGGCCAGAGAGTACATCTACATGAACTTCAGCCAGGTAAAGCTGAAGCAGAGTCAGTACGCCTGATGTTTAATGTAGTGTTAATGTAGGCCCGGAGATACAAACATCAGCTGAGACTCACCTGTTTGCTGCAGCAGTCAGGTGCTGCTGTGTAATTGTTACCTGCCTATGAGTTTTAATGATGCCTTTTAGCGTCTCTTCCTTATTTTGAGTCGGAATAACAATCATCGGGTTCACTTAATTTGAGGGCAGTGGTTGGTTAGCACGCACATTAATGTTTGTACGACTGAAACTGTGACGTGTTCTGGATCTGCACAGCTCATAACTGAAAATGAAACAGAGACCTGTGGCTCGATTGTTCTCAAGAATGCGAGCTGAGTCACGCCGAGAGTTTACCTGTGTTAAGATAACAAGTTCAGTGCAGCACAGAAGAAATGAAACGAATGAATATTGATCACCGATGATAAGATAGAAAGACCAGCACAGACGTGACGACATCTGTCAGTGGTTCAGACGTTAAAAAAAAAGTTGGGTTTTTTGTACTTTTCAAAATAAAAGATACAAATAGTAAAACGACATTGACTTCACAGAGTCACACACAAATCATTTTGTTCTTGGCATGAGATTTAACAGATTTAAGGATTAGTTGATTCATCTGATGCACAGAAAATTATTTTCAGGTCTCATTTTTTTAGGATTTGCTGCTTTTTGTTTGGTCCGACGTGACTGTGAACGGGATAGTTGAGGCAGAGAGCGATCTGAGTGTAATCTTTAGCTAAAGGGAAGCCGAATGAATCATGAATTGTTTATGAAAGGAACCCTTCATCCTTGAATTCTCTTGAATCGTCGCCTGTTCCCCTTTTTGACGCTTGTTAACGGACGTTTTTTGGAATCCCCCTCTATATTGAATCAACCAGAGCTCGGCTCTTGTATTATTAGACTTGTTTTAAAGTTTCTGTCCCTGCTCGTGTCCCTAGGTGGCGACCCAGGAGGAGTTCTTCAACTTGTCCCACTGTCAGCTCGTCACCCTCATCAGCCGCGACGAGCTCAACGTGCGCTGCGAGTCCGAAGTCTTCCAGGCGTGCGTGGCTTGGGTGCGCTACGACCGGGAGAACCGACGACCGTACGTCCAGGCTTTGCTCCAGGCCGTCCGCTGCCATTCCCTCACCCCCAACTTCCTGCAGGCCCAGCTTCAGTCTCTGGACTGGGACCCTCAGTGTAAAGACTACCTGTCCCAGATCTTCCAGGACCTCACCCTCCACAAACCCACCAAAGTCATGTCTTGCCGAATACCCAAGGTTCCGCAGCTCATCTACACGGCGGGGGGTTATTTCCGTCAGTCTCTCAGCTACCTGGAGGCGTACAATCCCTGTTCAGGAGCCTGGCTCAGGCTCGCCGACCTGCAGGTACCCCGCAGCGGCCTCGCAGCCTGTGTGATCAGCGGGCTTTTCTACGCCGTAGGTGGAAGAAACAACGCGCCCGATGGCAACATGGACTCGAACGCATTGGACTGCTACAATCCCATGAACAACTGCTGGCTGCCGTGCGCGCCAATGAGCGTACCCCGGAACCGGATCGGAGTGGGCGTCATCGACGGCATGATTTACGCGGTCGGCGGATCTCACGGGTGTATTCATCACAACAGCGTTGAAAGGTAAGCAGGCTGAGCTTTTAACGGAAGAGGCTGGGGTTGTTTCGGTGTTCGGTCGCAGGCAAATTTCCAAGTTCGGCCACGAAATCCTGAAAGTTTTGCTCGAGGTGCGGCGCGCTGACGTCATCTCGAATGTTTGGAGGAAGGTGGTCATAAAACTCAGTCTGCGTCTTTTTCTCGTCCTAACAATCCAATCAAACATGTTTAATTTATTTAAATTATTATTATTTTTAAACAAACCAGAAAAACAACTTCTCCCAAAACCAATGAGGGAGAAAAAATAAAATAAAATAAAATGAAATGAAATGAAATGAAAATAAAGTAATATCTGATATTTAAAATAATCAAATAAAAAGTAAGAAGATAAGTAAGAATACATATGAGAAAATTAATTGAATGGTGAGAAAGAAGGAAATAAATGAATAATAGACTAAAATAAATAATATAACATATTAAAGGAGGTAATGGAGAAATAATATTACTAATATTAAGGACAATAGATAAGTAAATAAAGGATGCTCGGTGTGTACAATATAAATTAGATAATAAATAATAATAAGTAAATATGCGTCAAATCGATTTTAGTTCGGATCCAGAGAGGTCAGGCTGGTAACATAAGTGATTTATAAAAATGAACCTCTTAGAGAAAACATGATTAATATTATCGGAGGTTTTTTAGTCTCAGCTCGTGAAAACAGTGACGTCAGATCGTAGGATCGCTCTCTCAGCACCGTGAGGAGTCTCGGTTCTGTTGGACTGAAGAAGAGGAGCGAATAAATGTGGAATCACTGCAGCTGCGACCAAAAGCTGATTTAGTTTCTGCTCCTCTGTTCAGTTACTCTTGTAAATCTTCACCAGGTGCATTGTCACAATGAATCTAGTTGTAGTCTGCAGATAAGTGAGTCATAAAAACGTGTCGGAGCATCCGTCCTGCGCTCGGAGGTAAAACATCCTGCTTCAAACGAGTCCAACAACTTGTCTCGTTTCTACTTTTATAGATTTTTTTTGTCTCTGTTGTCGGCCGTCTCCTGTCTCTGCCTGTCTTCTGTGGAAGCGAACGCAGGAGAACCGAGAAGACGCTGCGGCCGACGGCTCGTCCTGTAACAAAATGTAACTTCCTGAAAAGAGTTCACCTGCAGACCTCGCTCGAACACGTCGGCTGTACTGTCCGCTCTTTTTTTTTTCCTTTGAAATGTGATTCATCCGACCGTCAGTACGTTTGTGTTCTTGTGGTTTGGCTCGTGTGTGTCGGTGCATTGTTGTGACTAAAGTCCAGCTCTGTTTTATTGTATTCAGTCAACGAGAGAAGGAATCAGGTAACTTCCTGGAAATTAACTGGTTTTGTTCCACTTCCTGTAAGACGGTTTTAGATCACACAATAGTTTGAATGAGGAAGTTTTTAATCTGCAGGGAAACATGTGATCAAATTAAACAGCGACGGTTAAAGATAGAAGAGCAGAGTTTCCTTTTCTCAGCTCGTCTTCCTCGAGCTCGCTGCTCGCCGCCCTCACACAGTTTCTAATGCATATTTGGAAAATGTCAGTTTTGTTCGTTCGGCCTCTTCTCCACAGTTTGCTCTGTGCGGTGAGTCATCAGCAGCACGATTTAACAATAAAAAGCTGGAGGGCGTTGAGCACAATCTTTAACCTGACACGTCGTCTGTGATTTAACCAAACTTTGGCCTTTAAATGACGCAAACGGAGACGGCTGACGAGCGTCAAATATTAACCAAACACGCCACAAACCGCTGAGAAAAAGGAACGTGCCTGACCGGTCTGAATGCCGACGCAGTGACTCATGTAAAAGTGACTTATCAGTGCAGCAGAAGCTGCAACAAAAACACAAAAAGCACCTGGTAACCGGACCTCAGGTGTGATTGTGCATCCCATTACGTGTTCTGAACCTGTTGGTGTGCTCGTGACTCCTGTGTGATGTTTGGGTGCCTGCACCCTCTCGTGTCCGCTAGAGGAAGCCGTCTCACCGCGTCTCTCCTCCTCTGCAGGTATGATCCAGAAAGGGACCAGTGGCATCTCGTAGCCCCCATGTTGACGCGGCGTATCGGCGTTGGCGTCGCCGTCATCAACCGCCTGCTTTACGCCGTCGGAGGCTTCGACGGGGCGAACCGGCTCAGCTCCTGCGAGTGCTACAACCCCGAGAGGGACGAGTGGAAGACCATGGCGGCCATGAACACTGTGCGCTCCGGAGCCGGTAAGGAGGAGATGGAAAGCTGCTCCACGCTGTGATGTCACGGGTTTGATTCCAGCCAAAGTCAAACTAGATTAATGTCACATGACTCATAATTTCAAAACACAACATGCTGCCCTTCATAATAAAAGCAGTTTTTACTGGGTGTGTAATAACAGTAGCAGAGCAGGAATCTAATTAAATCAGTCATCAGTATAACCGCACGGCCTCGAGCGTCACAGCTGCAAACGTTTATGAGTGAACAGCAACGAGTGACGACAGGTTGTTGATTTCTTTGATTATTTAATCATTTATTTGTCGCTGCACTGTTGCCAAGCAACACATCAACACTTCCCGAGCACTAGTATGAACCAGCGAGAGTCTGTTGACGTCACAATCAGTCTGTTAAAAACACACAGAGGGTGAATTAACAGTGTTTAGACTCTGTGTGTTTAAGTCGGCGTGAAGCCGTCACGTTTAAGTCGGATAACCTCATTCCTACACTGCTCTAACACTAAAATAACGCTTGTCTAACACTAATATAACGTTGGTAGAGTTGCTGAATCAATCACAGTTTATCTCTGTGGATTATATCGATGCTGTCGTCATGTGACGTCCTTTATCTCGTGTGTCTAGAGTAGACGTGTTACGGACACGTAAGGACAAGTTTGAAGTAAACTAAAGCTGCCGATATGTTTACTCTGCCAACGCTACAGAAACAGTTATGTAAAGGTTGTCTGAATGTTAGATTATTCCAGGGACTCGTCACAGAATATCTGTGTAAATGCTGCAGCACTGTCAGACTCCATCAGGTGCATGAACTCGTGTCTCACCTTGAATAACCTCTGGCCCCGTTCAGGCGTGTGCTCGCTGGGGAATCACATTTTTGTGATGGGCGGCTACGACGGCACCAACCAGCTGAACACGGTGGAGCGCTACGACGTGGAGACCGACGCGTGGAGCTTTGCTGCCTCCATGAGGCACCGACGCAGCGCTCTGGGAGTCACTGCGTTACACGGACGCATCTATGTGATGGGTGAGTCCTCACAGGAAGACGGCTGACCGTCAAAGTAAACTTAAGATGTTTTCTCTTGTTGGAAGAGAGAACCAAATGTTTTTGTTTTGTTTCCAGGAGGTTACGATGGCAACACTTTCCTGGACAGCGTGGAGTGCTATGACCCAGAAAAGGACACCTGGGCGGAGGTGACTCACATGACGTCAGGGCGGAGCGGGGTGGGCGTGGCTGTCACCATGGAGCCGTGCCAGAAGGACCTGCCACAGTGTCAGACACCCGAGAGGGAGAACGGCGCCGCGTCGCCGGCCTATCAGTCATCAGCCAACTGCAACTTCAGCACTCACCACAATCAGCGGCAAGGCGGGCACTTCGGCAAAGGCGCATGAGACACACACACACACACACAGACACACGCAGACGACCACTCCGAAAACTCCAGTCTGTCTTCCCGAATCAAAGTAAAAACCTTCACAGGTGAGCTCAGACGCCACCTGCTGCTTCCTGAATTCAGAAAAACTAAATTTCTTTTAAAAGTAGTGGTGATCCAAGATTCAAGAGCTGAAGTTTAATTTGTTAGTTTGGGATTAAATCAGCGTTCTGATCCGATCTTCCATGTTTGAGCCATGGGAGGAAAAAAAAAAAAAGGGCTGCATCATGAAAAGGGGCCAAAGAGTCGTCAGGAGCTCTTTATACTTCAAGATCAGCCCGTGCAGAAGTTCGAAACATTCACATGATCCCGTTTTATATAAAAAAAGACAAAAAGCAAAAGAAAAAAAGTAGCGTTTGTCAGCGTAGAGTTCAAAGTGCCATTAACGCTGCCGGTCTGTGGGCAGTGCTGTCATCAGTATGTCGCCCGAGAGGCACGAGATGAAGCTCGCACACGACAACGGACCTCGTGCAAGAACGTTCTCTGATCCAGCCAAAAAAAGAAATGCACAAACTTCTTCTAATCTTCACCCAGACTGATCTGTGAGGCAGATTTAAATAATACTGCAGCTTCCAACGCCGAGTCGTTACAGAGCTTAGCCCCCAAACTCCACGGGCCGCTCTAGTCGACGTTTCAAACCCCACCGGTCCGGTTCAGAAGTGTCCCAGAACGTCAACTTCCCACAGAAACAGCATAGAGAATCCGGCGGGCTGAGCGCTTCTGAAACGTCCCGGTGGGGTTTGAAGTCGCGTGCAGGACGGACTAAAACAGACGTGACGGAGACGTGCCCGGTGGAGGATTTCGGGGTCTGTGTATCAAGGAGTAAGGAGGTGATACTACAGCGCTGTTAGGTGTTACAACCAGATGAATTCATGACTCGGTGACGACGGGCCTGGACCACCCCCGGACTTCATCACTCATAACGTCAGTTTAAGGTTCAGTCGTTCTTGCACGAGGCCCGACGTCTCAAAGTCAAAGAAGTGCTGGTACAAGAGAAGCAGGACAGAAAGTTAACAGAAGTTTTTCTTGTTTTTTAAATCACTAATAGCCACTGGTAGGTTCATCAAATGTGAATTATTCTGTCTGGATAAAGGTTGTTGAGTCCGGTTGGTGAGTGCCAAGAGAGCGAGCAGGTTTGGACTGTGTGTTTAGAGGAAAGGGAATACTGTAGCATTTAAAAAAAAATAAAAAACATCTCACTGAATGTGTTTTTATTAAAAAACACTAATAACTGACACGATGGAGAACCTCCCCTTTTGTTTTTTTTCCTCCTGCCAGACCTCAGAAACAGAAGTGACCGTCGTGGCGTTCAGGTTCTGCACGCCGACGACAAACAGACTTGCTTAAAGACGTGTATTTGTAACAGCAATTTAAGCTACACAGGTTTTTCAGCGACGTTTTTGTACATTGATATTCTACGAAGTCTTGTACAGAATTTCAGAGCTCACGTTTTTTATTTATTTGTTCGGATCTTTTTTGGTTTTCTCGTTCCTCTAAACTGACATCAGCTTTGTATTGAATTGGACTCTGGTGTTGTTGTTTTGTTTTGTTTTTTTTGAATAACTAAGCATGCATTGTAACTAAAGTAGGAATGCCTGTCGATGCTAATTTTGGATGTTTGTAAAAAACAAAAACAAACAAAAAAAAAAGGGACTTTTTCTTTTTCCTGTCCGTCTGTAGTTGGAATGCAAATTAGATTATTTAAGTCTGCTTTGTACATTTTTTTTTTCCAGCAAAAAGAACCCCTGTACAATAATACATTGTAAAGTAAAATATGTTTATTGTACCGCTGCTGTCATGAATGTTTTCTTTGAATTGAAGCCTGTGGTCCAGCAGAGGGAGCCGACGCTCTTCGCTGAACAAACCTGTCACAGTTTCCTGTGTCACTCATCGTCCTCGTCGTGTTTAACGTGTCCGCAAAGAAGTTTTGTGTCTTTGCTTCTTATTTTACCGACCACCCATGATCGCTGCCGGCACGTCTCGCTTCCTCGCCTCCCCTGGCAGGTGGACGAGATAAACCGTTATTATATTATCCAGGAGGAAAACGTCCCTGATTATGTGGCTCAACACGTTATCCTGTAAACACTGAGAGGGGACACGTCGGCTCTGCAACAGGAAAAAAAAAGTCTTTGTGGAGCTGAAGGAGGAAAATATCTTTTAATATATTTCACGCTTTACATCAAGAAGATTAATGTTACATCCTGAAGTTAAAGACTCAGCAGCAGTATAACATGTCCCGATGGTTAGTTATATCTGACCTTACAGTGACACGTTACCTTTTAGATTTGACAAAATACTAAAGTCAACAGTGATGTGGAGACTTTTCTATTCAACAATTAATCTGAAATTTATGTATATATTTAAAAACAGTTTACAAAGTAAAGCTCTGACAGACAGGATACTCAAACAGGATAATATAAAACAATTAAAAATGAAAGTTAAACAAACATAAAAATAAGATAATGATCAATTAAATAAAGCAACAGTAATATATAGAAAGATAAACACACACTGTGAGTGACCCGTACACATCCACACACCACGCTTTAATAAATTAGAAAAATAAATATAAGTCTCTATAAAAATGTTTTAAGAAGTGATTTAAAAGAAAATTTAGTTTTAATAGTTCATGGAGTTTTTGTAACATTTCAGCAGCTTCGTTTAGATTCACAGAAAAAGACCGAGTGACGTCTGAAATCATTTTGTGACGTGTTAAACATCTACAGACACCTGAAATCTTACAACTCTAAATGAAAATAAACCCAGATGGCAAATATTTTGGCTGTATTATACATACATTTGGCATTAAGAAAGCCTTTTGGCTTAACTGTGGTATGATTAGGGTTATCCATAATAGATAAGGAGGCGCCAGCAATATATGGCTGAGTTAAGGCATGTTTATGGGAAGCCAGAAGATTGGGCGTGAACGGGAACAGCTGTTTGGGCTCTTCGGGGACATTTCCACAATTTATTTTGGCTCCCTTTTGGTATGATTCTGACTTTCCTGATTTGGGCCCTTTATGGCCCAGACATCCACCCATAACTTTGCTAAAATGACAAACCAGATTTGGGCCAAAGCGAAGCCAAAAGATTTTTGTTATCTGGGAATCCACAGTAACAAATTAAAGTTTGAGTAGAAACAGAGAAAAAAAGTGAAATGGTTCTAATAAAAGATATAATTAATTAATGAGGTATTAGAGCCAACAGGAGGACACTTATTGATTCATTTATTGTTTGTAAAGTTAGCACTCGACCTCCAACTCGCTTGTTGCTGGTTTGTTTTATTTTGAAACTCCTACACGGATGTGTGTGTGTTCCTCCTCGCCGGCTTGACACCGGTGAGCTCCTGCTGCCGAGTCCCACCGGACACCAGAGGATCCTGTTCAGAGGCAGGTAAGTGAAACTCACCTGTGGAGCTGAAAGCGACACTTTTATCAGACTGTTTGTTTGTTTGTTTGTCTGGAGAGTTTCATTATTTTAATTTGAAAGAGTTTAAAGTTGGTTTATCTGTCAGTTTATGAACATGTGACACTTTGTGGGTTATTATGGAATGCAGGACTAAACTCACCTCCTTTAATCAGCTGTTTGGAAAAAGTTTGGTGACACATTAATCTGAATATTTAATAAGCTGTTTGATCCATGTGGATGTTGTGATGTTATTACAGGAGTTGGACATTTGTCAGATTTGTTTTTCTGTCTTATAAAACCTCCTAAAAGTCAAACTCTCTGTTGTCAAACTAGTTTTTCCACTTTGCAGCAAAGCAGCTCTGTTGGCTCGTTCATTCATTCAAAGCCATAAATACTTAAAGCTCGTCGTCATCGTCTGCACGACGAAACCAAACTGTCTCTGTGTGTCATATAACTTTAAAACATTTGACAAGACGTCCTCCGGAGACTGCACTGTGTTGAAAGCCTGATTTAGCCTCAGTGTTCGCTGTCTTCTCTCTCCTCAGCGTGCAGCAGCAGCAGCCAGGATGATCCCAGTGGGTGAATTCAGAAACCTCGGCTCAGAGCAGAACCAAAAGTTTCGTGTCCTGAAGCCGTGGTGGGACGTTTTCTCAGAGTACCTGTGCATTGCTATGCTTATGATTGGAGTCTTTGGGTGCACCTTGCAGGTGAGGCACCTACAAACAGGCCAGCCGCTTCTTCTTCTTCTTCTTCTGCGATCAGGAGCTCTTAAACCCTTCAGTGTTTGCAGATTTAGAAAAGCATAACCTTCCTTCATTATCTGACCTCCACGTCAGGCGAAAACACACACACACAGTAACTGAACTTGTCTCTCCTGACCCACTTAACCGCAAATTCAGATCACTAACTTGCTGCTTAATGTGTCTCCCAGCAGCCGATCATCATTTCTGTGTCACGTTAAAATAGCACAG
Organism: Larimichthys crocea; assembly: GCF_000972845.2. Taxonomy (NCBI): domain Eukaryota; kingdom Metazoa; phylum Chordata; class Actinopteri; family Sciaenidae; genus Larimichthys; species Larimichthys crocea. The sequence continues at coordinate 8,839,284 of NC_040020.1, forward strand.
AAGGAAAGCAAAAGGATTTAATGTGTAATCTGCGATCACGACTTCTTCTGCTCTCTGAATGTGTTCCTTGTTTTATTAACCGTGCGTCTCTGTAGACAAAAGGCAGAGACGGACCGTCGTCCTAAATCAGAGAAAACTTTAGTGAGACAGACGTCTGAGGGAAGAGCAGCGAACTGAACACTGTACACACTGAAATGAAGCATCAGTAATCAGCGTTTGTCAGAGATCAGCAGGTGATCATCACGGTGTTTTAAATTCATACTGACATACACTGTAACAAATCAAATAAAAGTCTGCTGATAGCAAATCCATTAAAAAGACCAAAATTTAACAAAGAATTCATCTTAATAAGAAGTGACCAGTCAAACTGGGTGACCTCTTCTTTCATCAGTCCTGCTGCTGTAAACACACACAGCAGAGCACCAAATCTGTATGAATCCGCAGCTGAAAGTAGTCCCTGATTATTAATGACACAAAAAAAACAAAATAAAGTTGAGTCAAACGTCAGTCAGTGTTTTGATGAAGCTGCTGTCAGGTACAAAAATCATTTATTGAGGTGAAAGCTACGGAAGCCCAAAGCTGTCAGACATTTGTACTTTTTATTTCCTCCCTTTTTCTCATAATAACGAGGTCGTTTCATTTGTTTCGTTACGCCTGCTCCGTAGATATGTGTATATATCTGTAGATATTCTGTACATTTAACATTTCATACCAGAACAGAAGAGACTGAAATGTCTTTATTGTCGTTGCACCGTGTACAAATAAATCTGCAAACACTCACACATGCACTCACAGAGGGGGGATTTTCTTTTTGCACATTGTTCTTAAATGTTATTACACCTTGAAGATATCATTACACCTGATGTAAACAGATGTATTGCATTGTCAGGGATGTCGCCTCGCCCCAGCCGGCTCCACGTGGACATGTCGGCGTCCTCCTCCCACATTAGGTTCGGTTTCTTTATTTGTCTCCACCAGGGAGAAATTAGTCTTAGAGATCGGGAAGGTTACAGCAGCATAAAACACATCAACATACCACAAACGGTTCAGACGTAACAGCCTATGATATACACATACCAGCATGACATGAAATAAAACGATAAAAAGATGGATATTCACAATACATATACCAGTAATATTTATCCTGCCATAAGTATAGCTCAGTCATACATCCCCTAGAAATTATCACACTCACAGCCACCAATCCATTTCCACACACACACTAACTTTATAACCTTTATAAAATAGTTAAGAATCCGTCCAAAAACAACTGCGTTCATTTCTGGTCATTAATTAGCTAATTAGATAAGGGAATAAAAGAGTATTTGAAGCCTGCACAGGGGAAGCCTGTATCTCTTCCCGGACTTAAGAAGGACGTATTCCCCATTCAGCACATGAGAACTATCTGATAAAATGCCGTTTGTATGTCTGATGCCTGCTCAAAAAGATCCTGTGGGTTAAGGGGGGGGCATCACACCCATAATCTTACCTGCAGTTTTGACTCGGCTCGAAATCTCAGCTCTAGATTTTACTGTGCGATTGCCAAACCGGCAGGTGATACCATAACGAAGGACTGATTCGATCGTTGCTCCGTAAAAGATGAGCATAATGTTTTTGCAGACTCCAAAAACTCTGAGTCTGCGCAAAAAATGAAGGCGCTGGTGGATTGCAAAGACATGCAGGTTAATTGGTTCCTTAATTAATGTGAGCCTGAGTGGTTGTTTGTCCCTGTGATGAACTGGGCGTACACACCTGTGTAGTCACCAGACCAATCAGAGATGTTTAAATTAGTCTTATCTCTAATTTGTCTGTTAGTATAGTTAACATGTTATTATTATATATTTTGTCCGTTCACTTGAATGGTATAATTAAGGACTTGTGTTTATGTCATATGTTCCTTCTATGTTTCTTCCCCACAGCTCACCCAGGACAAGATTACCTGCCTGCCCAGCCACTTCACCAGCCCGACGCCTGAAGCAATCGACTGCGGCTACATCCGTAACTACAGGGAGAACGAGACACTGCTGGTCAAACCTCCGGAGAACCCCATAATCCGGGAGGTGGTCGGTCGCAAGAACAACCTGGACATCCACCAGTACGTGTTTGTCAACTACTACTGCTACGAGAGGTTCGTCCACTGGTATGCGAAGTACTTCCCGTACCTGGTTGTGATCCACACTATGATCTTCATGGTAGCGAGCAGCTTCTGGTTTAAGTTCCCCGGTACGTCTTCTAAAATTGACCTTTTTGTCACGATCCTCGGGAAGTGCTTCGATTCACCGTGGACCACGAGGGCCCTGAGCGAGGTTTCTGAGGAAAGAGGAGAGGAGAAACTGGTCAGCTGGAGGAGGAACACCATGACGAGAGATCGTATAGACGAGGAGGAGACTACGGGACTTCTTCTTCGCTCCTCGTCCGTCAAGTCTAATCCAGAAAAAAAAAGTCCGGAGCCTCAGCCGTCGCTTTCCGCCTTGGATAAGAAGGAAGGCGAGCAGGCCAAAGCTCTGTTTGAAAAGGTGAAGAAGTTCAGAACTCATGTGGAGGAAGCAGACCTCCTGTACGTCATGTACGTGCTCCAAACGTCGCTGAAAGTCTTCAAGTTCCTGTTAATCATCATCTACACTGCTGTGCTGGTGCCGAACATCGAGGTGGTCGTGCGGTGCTACGTTCCTCCTGAGCTGACGGGTTTTGATATCTACTGCTGCAACCACAACAAAGCCCATCTCTTCTCCAAGCTCGCCTACTGCTACATCTGCTTTGTGGGAGTCTATGGACTTCTGTGCATCTACACCCTCTACTGGCTGTTCCACAGACCTCTGAAGGAGTACTCCTTCGAGCAGGTCAGGCTGGAGACGGGTATTAACGACATACCGGACGTGAAAAATGACTTTGCGTTCCTGCTGCACCTTGTGGACCAGTACGATGCTCTTTACTCTAAGAGATTCGCCGTCTTTCTCTCTGAGGTCAGCGAGAGCCGCCTCCATCAGCTCAACCTCAACCACGAGTGGACCGCCAAAAAGCTGCGCGCCCGCCTCGCCAAGAACGCCAGTAACCGGCTGGAGCTCCACCTGTCGATGTTGCCGGGGCTCCCCGACACGGTCTTTGAGATTCCTGAAGTGGAGTCGCTCAAACTGGAGCAGGTTAAAAACGTCACCATCCCGGCTAGTGTGGCGAAGCTGGACTCTCTTCTGGAGTTATCGCTGGTCTACTGTCCTACGAAGCTCCAGCTGCCTGCTCTGAACTACCTCAAGGTGAATTTGAAGGTCCTGCGTCTCGCTTTTGAAAGCTTAGAAGAGGTCCCCATGTGGATGTACGCCTTGCACGGCCTGGATGAGTTACATCTGGATGGTCCTTTAACCAACGAGGTGTCCAGAAGTGCCACTCTGGACTCCTTTCGAGAGCTCAGAGCTCTGAGAGTCCTCACTCTCCACTCCAACCTTACCAAGATCCCACCCAGCGTGGTGGACGTTGCCCTGCAGCTGCAGCGGTTGTGCATCTATAACGAAGGTGTCAAGCTCCAAGCCTTCAGCAGCCTGAAGAAGCTAACCAACCTGGTTTCGCTGGAGTTAGTTGGCTGCGAGTTGGAGCGCATCCCGAGCGCCGTCTTCAGTCTGAACAACCTGCAGGAGTTGGACCTGAAGGAAAACAAACTCACCACGGTGGAGGAGATCCTGAGCTTACAGCACTGCCGGCGTTTAGTGACGCTGCGACTGTGGCACAACAGAATCACCTACATCCCCGATCACATGAGCAAGCTGCACAGCCTGGAGACGCTGGACGTCAGCTGGAACAAGATACGGAAGCTTCCCTCTCGGATGTTTTATTGCACTAAACTCAGACACCTCGACGTCTCCCACAATCAGCTCACCTCGATTTCTTCCGAGGTCGGCATCCTGCAGGGCCTCCAGTTCTTCTCCGCCGCTTTCAACACTTTGGAGGCGCTGCCGGAGGAGCTGTTCTCCTGTAAGAGACTGAAGACTCTGCTTCTCGGGAACAACTGCCTGCCGTCTCTGAGCTCCAGAGTCTCCAACCTGGCTCAGCTGGTCCGGCTGGAGATTAAAGGGAACCGCCTGGAGTCTCTCCCCGTGGAGATCGGCGACTGTCCCCTGCTGACGGTCAGTGGACTGATAGTGGAAGACAACCTGCTGGACCTGCTGCCCTCGGACGTACGAAGCAGGTTGAGTAACGCCTGAGAGCTGAGTCACTGCTCAGTGAGTGATGGTGATCGATGGCGGTCTGACTCTGTGAGGAAACAGGATGAACTTATTTATAAAATCATGAAACCTGTGTCAATATTTTTTATGCATTTTCTTAAAAATTCCTTTTATAAATAAACATTTTACAAAGTTTTCATGGTGTCGATTTCAAGTTTTCCCGTTGATCGGGCGGTTTGACCTTCACCTGCGTTGTCTAGTAAAGATTTCGTGGATTCTCCCTCGGAGCACAAGTCAGAGGATTTTGTGACTCTGCCGTTTCCTGTCGGACAGGTTTTTTTTTTTTTTTTT
>NC_040020.1:8843798-8858530 GCF_000972845.2 Larimichthys crocea
TATAAGCAAGATGGAATTGTTCCCACAGTGTGCCGACTATGTTGCTCCTCCATTCAGAGACGCTAAACAAGCGACAGGAGCAGAAAAAGGCTATCTTTCAGGCTCAACATAAAGGTATTTCAAAACCTCTCTGTTATTTTAGTGACGAGCAGCAAAGCAATGAAATCTTCAGTTGGGATTATGAATCGAGAGAAAAGCCAAGTTCAAGGTCGAGTTGTGATCCTCAGGGCCACATCTGACAACAGGAGACAAGTCTATTTAAAATGATTTCGGATGGTAAATATGAGGATTTATTTGATTTTTAGATTTCGCGTCTTATATAAAGAAATACTGGGATGTTTTTTGTGCTTAGATTTGAATTACCTAAAACATCGATGTTTATGATGCACGCGTGGTGCAGAAACTTGTTTGCGGCTTTTGAACGCAGCGGAAACAAGTTAAATAAACTTTGAGTTAAATGGTAGTGGAAATCCCTCAGGGTTCATGTCTCGTTCCCTCCTCCAGGGGTGCCCAGCGACGTTTACAAACGTTCTATGGCCTGAGCGGCGTGCAGCGGTGTCCTTAATGCCATGCAAACGAAAGTTGCGGACCTAACCCACAGTAATACTGAGAAGACTACTGACCTGCCCATGCTGCCACACACACTCAGGCGAGAAAAAAGCTGATTGCTTTTTAATTTAGTTTTGCTGTTTGCTGGCATGGTGGGGAAGCTGATAATAAACATCCCGTGACCAACAAATGCCTGAAGCTGCGGCTGAGAATACAAACATGTTTGTCGTCGGGGGGGTTGGGGTTGTCAGGGTGTGACTTCTCAGTAGAGGACGGCGTACCGACTCGAACATAACTCTTGCTGCCAGACTCTCGCGGGGTCCTTCAGGTCCGAGAGTGTCCTCATGCAACGATCTACTTTGAGTGTGGAAATCAGATCGGCGATGCTTCTTCCTGCCATGTGCGTCTCTGTTTGTTTAGGGCGTGCCAGGATAGGATGATGGAGGTGCCTGGCACGAGTTTCATTCATGTTTGTTGTTGTTTAGCACAGGGGGGGGCCGTCAGGGCGAGGTGTTTTTGCACGTTATGCATAACAGAGGAGAGATCAGAGACAGCGCTCACACAGACAGTAAAGGCTCACGGGTGCCCCGTGCTGTAGAGTTACAATGGGAATCGGAGATTAGGGCGCGTGTTTCCCCCCAAATTTTACGTGGATTTACAATAAAGAATACAAGAATATTTTGTTGATTCTAATGTTTGAATTTTGGTGTTAAAGGGCGTGGGTGTAGAAATAATAAAAGCGATATGGTTTATAAAAAGTTCGACGTGTGTTTGTTTTTTTTTTTTTTGTTTTTTTACAATTTGTGGGTTGTCTAAAAGAATTAATAAATATTTTTTTGATAAAATATTAATATTCAATTTTAATTTCTGAACGTTTTTTTCTAGAATTATTCTGACGTTTTTTTAAAAATAATAAAATATGAACTTTTATTATTCAGGACCTTTTTTCATTTATGGAGCATTTTTTTTACATAATCTTGGATATTTTCTAAAGCAAATAAAAATAATTTTAACAAAACCAACACATTGAAAGATCGGAGCGTTGAGCCCGAACTGAATACAGACACGAGGACGTTGCTATCAGATATATTAAGTTGAGGGGTCGATACGTTTTGTCCTTTTGGAGTCTGTGTAAAATCTTATAAATAGATCTTTCTTTGTGTTGTTCCAGTGTAAAACTGAAGGATAAATCATGGAGAATATTAAAGCATCTTTTTGTTTCCTGGAGCTGTAGTGATTGTTGCACCTTATTTCAAAATTGAAGGAGATTCAATTCCGGCCACACAGACATTAAAAGTCTCACTGGTCCACCGTGCTTAGAGTTTACAATGTTAAAACTGTGCTTCACATTTTTGCTATCGATTTGTATTAAATTTATTTAACTCTTCTTCTCTCTGTTTCAGCGTTAACCTGCATAACTTGTTTCACTTCGTCACCTGTAAAATATGAATGTCTCTGTTACCAGGACGAAGGCCTTAGAAAATCAACAGACCCGCAGTGTTTCTGCTCGTTAGCTGAAACTGGTTTGTCCTTCCACTCGGAAGTGGCAATCGTGTCCGGACTTCAGCCTCAAAGAAGTAATCCTGATGATGTTGTTGTGTTGTTGTTGGGCTAGCAGCGGTTAAGTCCGTACAGAATCACAGAGTGCCACGGCTACATCCTGCGTCCTTCTACACCGGAGTAGGAAAAAAGTTAGTAAATATCAAATCCTTTATTTTACATGAATAGAACTAACTCTGTTTTAGTTAATCCTATTCCAGTATGCCAACATTTTTAGATTTCGAATTAATTCTGATTAGGAATGCATCATTTTTTTTTCACAGCGCAGAGTTACAAAATCAAACCATGCACTTTTTTTCCCCCAACATGTCTTGGTCATGCAAAATGGGTATTCATGTTGGCGTACGAGCGTTTCTTGATGCAAACCTTTTTTGGCGCTTCTGATGCATGAGAATAAATTACAATATATATATACTATATTTCTTGCTTTTCACCTGCTGTTCTGAATACCCCTGTTTAGATAATAAACGTTGTTTGTCTTCTATGATTGTGTGTGAGACTAGAGCTAAACCACTTCAAAATGATCATGTAGTGATTGAGTTGCTTACCTTTAATTCAAAAATGTTAATCTATCTTTGACTCCTGAACCTTGTCAGACACCATCATGGACAGAAAGAGAATAGGGCCGCACTAACGGATCATTTTAACTATCTAATTATCAGTAAAAGCTTTTTTAACAGACAGACGATGTCTCACAATATCCTGTCATAATGTAAGAAGTTCTTTTCATTCCTAATGTAATGAAGAAACTTTCGTTCACCTGAAACAGGGAAAAACTTGGCATTTTGCCTTTTCAAAATTCAGTTAATTTTCTTGCCTCGTCTATATAATGCAGCTCTGAAAGAAAAGGTGAAGGCTTCCTGCAGAAGAAGGTTGTAAGGCATCCCCTGGCGTTTGAGTCTATTGGACTGTCATCCAACAAACCAAAGAAAACAAATTATATGAAGAGTGGAGACTGTCAACATTACTGTGTTCACACGGGCTCATACCTCCTATCACTCGCATTCCGACCCTACTCATCCTGAGTGTCAACTGCTCATGTATCTCCCACATCTGCGTGTTGTGTTTGGACTAGTGGGCTCAGACCGGTTTTTCTCGTCTCGTTGTAACCTGTACCTCTCCCGGCTCTTATCAGAAACAACCAAACCCACATACTGTTTTTTCACAAACATCATGGCACTATGTGACATCCAACAACACGCAACAGTGCTCAGTGAGGGCAAGGCAGCTCTACCTATGTGGCTGGAAGGAGGGGGAAGTACTGTTCTGGGATGTGGTGGGGTGGGGTGAAAAATGTTTTTTCAAGTTTTTTGTAGTTGTTGTGTTTCTTTGGTTTACCCAAGCCATGGATGGGTGCGGGGGATAGTATGGATGGGGGGGACCCCCCCAAACGCACAGGGGAAAGATGTTTATGAAACCGGGAAGCTTGTTCAAAAACTCAAAAATAACCAGGCCGGGGGGAGAAACTCTCGGGCGGTGGTTGGGGGGGGGGGGTTGGAACAACATGTTTTTTTTTTTACCACTCGGTAAGCCTGCTTTCAGTGGCGGGTGGGGACCTTCGTTTTAAAATTGTTACTGTGCAAATGCACAACAAAACACCCCCAAATGGTATCCGCAGTGGGGTAATTTACACTCAGGGGAGGGGAAAGGGGCTTGCCTTAAAAATTTTAAAAGTCTGTAATTTCAATAATTCTTCACTTTGGGAGTAACAAACGTAAAAAACCATTGGGGGGATCTTCCAATAAAAAAAAAGGTTTTGGGGACTCTTGTGTTTGGAAAGAGCTGTGAGGGGTAAGTGTAAAATTGGGACAATGGAATGGTGGTGAAAGTCCTTTTTTATATCCTTTTCTTCATTTTGGAAAACTTTTCACAGGGGAATTAAAGGTTAAAAAACCCCTTGTGTAACCTTTTCTTTTCCCCTCACCCACATGTGATCAACCAGAGTCTCCTGTGTTAGTTTGTAAAACAAAAAAAAAGCAAAGGGCAGGACACCACGGGCTGCTGACACCCCAACACACTTGGTTTTTGTGGTTAAAAAACGGGAAAACTAATAAAAAGTATTAGAGCTTTTTTAAGTTGAGTGGGTTGGCAGAATTGTTCCACAATTATTTTCTAAGATAAATAATTTTAAATAAATTACCACCATATATTTTAATTTTTATTAAGGCATTCAGGGGGCGACTTTTTTTTTTTTTTTTTTTTCTTTTTTTACAAATTTTTGATTTTTTGTTTTTTTTCTTTCAAACACCAAATTAATTTAAGTACTTTTGATGTTCAAAAATATAGTTCGATTTGTTGAATTTCGGGAACGTGTGGTTGTCTACATGGGGAAGTTCCACTTTTTTTCTGTTCAGAAATAATAATAAGAAATAATATTTTTTTATTTAAAGAAATTTCTGGGGAACTTTTGTTTTTTACACCAATTTTTTTGGATGGTGGGCTCTATAGCTCAATAATAAATAAAAAGGTGGTTAGGGAAAGCCCACTGAGTACTAGATGGTTGTGACATGCGCGGACGGTGTTTTGTCAGGGGAATTTGGTCACTTTTTTGCTAAAATCAAAAATAAGCTATGTGAATATAAATAGCTCTTACTTTTTTAGATTTTTCCAAAGAACACGTTGTTTTCAGGAATTTGTACGTTGTCGGGGTGTGGCCCAACAAAGTGGGGTGTTGGAGAAATTTGTGGGGTTAAAAGGACAAAGAAAGAAAAAAGTATAGGAAAAAAATATAGACGTAGCGGGTTGTTGTTAATTGTGCGGAGCAGGTGTTTGCCCAAAAGATAAAGTTTGCCAACTTTTTGGTCGCTTTCTTTTCAGCAGAAACAGGAAAATTAAGAATACATAACTAATAGATTTTATAGGAATTTCTGACTTTTTGTTTGTTGGTACCCCCCCAAACGTTTGCGGGGGGGGATTTTTTTCTAAAAAAAGAAAAAACTTGTGGGTGGATGTGAGGCAAAAATAGTTATGCATGTTTTGAAAGGTCGGGGGACGTTGTGTGTGGCAGAAAGGGCCCATGACGGGGGGGCGAAATACCCAACATCAAAAGAGAAAATGAGAGACGGTTGGAAGTGGAGGGCAGGACCGGTGGGGCCTTAGGATAGGTGGACGGGGGGGTACTCCCAAGACACAAAAGGGTGTGACGGGGTGGCAAAAAAATGAAAAGAAATAAGCAATAAAAAAAAGTGATGAGAGGGGGGGGGCTAAAGGGGGCGGGACAGGGGGGGGGGGGCAGAAGGGGTCCCACGGGGGGGCGGCCAGAAAGATGAAAAATGCGAGTGAGGGGAGTTAGAAGGAGGGGGTGACGGGGTGGGGGGGGGTGAACAAGGTTGGCAGGGGGTGCGAAAAGTAAAAAAATAAAAAAAGAAAGGAGGGGGGAGCGCCAGAAATTGAGAAGACGGAGGTTGGGGGGAAGGGCGGGGGATCCGGAGGGGGGGCAGGAAGGGGCCACGTGGGGGGCGGCAGAAAGAAGGGGAAGCTTAAAAATAGAGGAGCGTGGAGTGAGAAGGTCGGGGACGGGGGGGGGTCGGGTACAAGGGCGGGGGGGGGGCGTAAAACAAAAAAAAGAAGGGGGGGGGGATAAGGGGAGCGGGTGCAACAAAGGAGAGGAGGGGGGGAGTGCGAAAGGGGTGGGCAGAAGGGGCCCAGCAGGGGGCGAACACTACATATTCTCATAGAAGGGGGAAAAAGATAGGACGGTGTGGGTAGATAGGGGTGGCAGGACACGGGGGGGGGCAAAGTAAAGGGAAGGGGGGGGCCTAACAAGCGGGGAGAAAGGGCGGGGGAAAGACAAAGGGGAACCCAGCGTAAGAAAAGAAAAAAAAAAAACGAAGGGGTATGGGGGGGGGGGGAAAGGAGGCAGGGGGGGCAGGGGATGGGGCACGGCCCGGGGGGTGGCGGGCCTAGGATAAAAGAATGCGTGTAAAGAAAGATGGAGAGTGGGGGAAGGGAAGGCGGGGGGGACGTGGGTGGGGGGGTGGGACCTAAGGGGGGAGTCGGGGTGGGTGGCGACATAAAAAATAATAAAAATAAAGGGGTAGGGGTAGAGCAAAAGAGGATGACAGATGGTCTGGGGGAAGTGCGCGGCAGGGGGGGCAGGTGCAGGGGCCACGGGGGGCGAAAAAAGAAGAAAAAGAAAAACGATTGGATGTACGGGGGTAAGGATAGTCACGGGACCCTGGGTTGCAGGGAGGAGTTGGGTTTTTTCAGGGCGGGCAAAAGTCTGGGATGTTTTTTTCTAAGGGAAACATAATATAAACAAATAGAAATTCTTTTACTTGATTAATTAAAAAAAAAAAACACCCCCATGCACATTTCTGAAAAAGAATATTGGGCAGGGGCCGGGCCACAAATAAACACCTTGATAAACTACCAAACGCAACCAAGAGGATACGTCTCGGATTTTTGCGACTGATAGTATTAAAAGCTTTTCGAGGGTTGGCGATACTTTTACAGGTTTTCGTTTGATGGGGGTCGACAAAAATGAGGTAGGAGAAGAACAAATAGGATTGTTCGTTTCTGTGGTTTCTGGTTCAGTGGGGGGGTTAAAACAGCGAAGGAAAAGAAAAGAAAAAAAAAATGGGAGTGTGAAGATGAAAGGCAAAGAGGGGGGGGGTGGAGGGGTGAACAGAGCGGGTGGGGAGAGGGGGGGGCGGAAGCACGGGGGGGGGACTGCGGCTGCCTAAGGTGCAAGTGGGGAAAAGGGGACCAAAAAAAAAAAATAATAAAAGGGGGGCCGCGGGACTGTGACAAGAAGAAATAAAAAATAAAAAAGTTGTTGGGGCGACATCTAAACTCGTGTGGTGGAAAAAAAAAAGAGTGAAAAAGTCGTTTTTATATTTCCCTTTGTATTGAAAAACTTTCAGGTGGGGTGACCATTTCATTTAAAGGCGTTTCAAAAAAACCTGGTGTTTTGTTTGTCACCCCCCCTTCCCTACCAGGATTCCAAACCCGTGTTTTTCTTTGTTTTTGAAACCGGGCCCGCAGGGAGGGGGGGGAAACCCACGCTGGGGTTGCATGGGGACCCCCCACACCAACTTTTTTTTACAAAGAAATATAAAATATAAATTTATAGGGGAACATTCCCTGAACTTTTTGGTTTTTTTTTTTTTTTACCAATTTTGGGATGATGACTTGTGTTTCTAAAACCAAACAATAAAAAAAAATTTATTTGGATCCAATATATATATTTTTGGGGGAATCTGGTGGGGAACAAATTTTTTTTTTTCCGGCATTTTTCAATTTGTTCTTCAGAAAAAAAATAACTTTAAAAATATCTAATTTTTTAATTTAGACGGCATTCCCGGTTCATCCTCTCCGAGAGGTTTTTTTTTTTTTTTTTTATACAGCAAGATGAATTGTTTCCCACAGTGTGCCGACTCATGTTGCTCCCATTCAGACGCTAAACAAGCGAGCAGGAGCAGAAAGGCTCTCTTTCAGTCTCAGAATAAAAGGTATTCATAAACTCTCTGTTTATTTATTCAGTGGAACGGAGCAAAGGCTGAAATCTTCACGTGGGATTATGAATCAGAGAAAAGCCAAGTCAAGGTCGAGTTGATCCTCAGGGGCCATGAATCATTGACAGACAGAAGTGCTGTCTTTAAAATGATTTCGGATGAGTAATATATTGAGGATTTCTTTTTATTTTTTACGATTTCTCATCTTAAATATGAAGAAATCTGGATGTTTTTTGTGTTTAGATGTGAAGTTACCTAAAACATCTGATGTTTATTAGATTGCACGCGTGGTGCAGAAACTTTTTGCGGCTTTTGAACGCAGCGAAACAAGTTAATAAACTTCAGTTTAAATGTAGTTGGAAATCCCTCCATGGTTCATTCTTCTTTCCCTCCTCCAGGTGTTCCCTCTCTGATTTTACAAACTTTTATGCTTGAGCTGCAGTGCAGGCGTGTCCTGACATGCCATTGCATACAAGTTACGGACATACCACAGTAATACTGAGAATACACTGACCTGCCCATGCTGCCACACACACCTCAGCGAGAAACAGCTGATTTTTGTTTAATATTTAGTTTGCTGTTTAGCTGCATGGTGGGGAATGATAATAACATCATGACCAAACCAGATGTGACTGAAGCTCAGGCTGGAAATAACAACATGTTGTGTCTTCAGGTTGTCAGGGGTGATGCCTTCAGTTAGAGGAGGCGTACCGACTCGAACATGAACTGCTGCCAGACTCTCGCGGGGCGTGCCTTCAGGCCGAGATGTCCTCATGCACTATTTACATTTGAGTAGGGAAATCAGATCGGCGAGCTTCTTCCTGCCATGTGAGTCTCTGTTGTTTGCCGTGCCAGGATGATGATGGAGTCTGTCACGAGTTCATCATGTTTTGTTGTTTTAGCACCGAGTGCCTGTCATGGCTGATGTTGCACCTTATTTCAAACATGAGAGATTCAGATTCAGGCTCACACAGACTCACTGGTCACCGTGCTTTGAGTTTACAAATGTTGTAATCTGTTTTAGATTTCAGACTTTTTTCCCCCAAACTTTTACTTTTTTTAAAAGAAATAATAAAAAATATATTTTTTTTTAATTCTGAATTTTTTTCAGAATTTTGACTTTTTTTTAAGAAATAATAAATATATATTTTATAAAATTCTTGACTTTGTTTTATTTTTTTTTTTTTTTTGTTTTTTTACAATTTTTGGTGTTGTCTAAAAAATAATAAATATTTTTTTTGATAAAATATCTAATATAATCAATTGTACTTTCCTGCGTTTTTTCAGAATTTTCCCCTGACGTTTTTTTAAAAATAATAAAAATGAACTCTTTTTTAGATTTCAGACCTTTTTTCATTTATGACATTTTTTTCATAATTCTGAATGTTTTCTAAAGAAATAATAAAATAATTTTATTTGATAAAAAAAACCCATCACATCTGAAAGATCTGGAGCAGTTGGCCCGAAACTGAACTACAGCACACGAGGACGTGCTACCAGATATATTAAGCTGAGGGTGTTGATACTTTTGTCCATTTTTGGAGTTCTGTGTAAAATATCTTATAAATAGATTTTCTTTGTGTTGTTCCAGTGTAAACTGAAGGAATAAACATGAGAATATTAAAACATCTGTTTGTTTTCTGGGAGCTGTAGTGATGTTGCACCTTATTTCAAACATGAGAGATTCAGATTCACGCTCACACAGACATTAAAAGTCTCACTGGTCACCGTGCTTTGAGTTTACAAATGTTAAAACTGTGCTTCACATTTTTTGTATCGAGTTGTATCAGACTTTATTTAAGTCTTTTAGGATTTAGGTGGCTCTGTTTACAGACAGTGCCCCGCCGTGTTTCTGCCGTAGCTGTACACTTGGTTTGTCCTTCACACTCGGAAGTGGAACATCGTGTCCTGACTTTCAGCTCACAGACGTAACATGATGATGATGATGTTGTTGTTGTTGGGCAGCAGCGGTTCAGTCCGTACAGAATCACAGAGTGCACGGCTACATCCTGTGTCTATACACGTGAGTAGAAAATAGTAAATATAAATTTCTTTATTTTACATGAATATGAACTAACTCTGTTTTAGTAACTCTAACTATGCAGGTATGCAACAATTTTAGATTTCGACTTAATTCTGATTAGAATGCATCATGTCTTTATTAATTTTCAGACACATACACATACATATACATATAACTACTGATGCTTCGAACTGTGAGAACAAGACATAACAACAAAACGACAACACAAATAATAAAATATAAATCACTTACGAAGAAAAGGAACTTAAATACACAATAAAGTATAATACAAAAAATATGTAAGTAAATTTTAAAAAACAAAACCAACCACACACTGATCCTATTCGGTGTGCATTACACATAAATTAGACAGTGGTCAATCTACTCCAGACAGTAATCATTTCCCCAAATGAGCTGCAGAGGGCTTCTATAGGTCAGCTCCAGGTGTTTCCACCAAACCAGACAAGTCTTTATTCGAAAGAATGTTTCTAAAGGGGCCCAGATGTTTTCAGAAATGGGTTCTTTACCTTTGATTGCATACGTAATCTTTTCTAAGGGCAGAGTTGTTGTTAATGCAGAAAACCATTCACCTATTCTTGGTCTATCACCTCTTTACAAGCTAATGCAATGACTCTCTTTGCCAACAACAGGCCTATATCTAAAAATAATCGATGTTTTGTTTTTATGTTACAGTTAGCTGGGTAGATCCAACAGGAATATTTTGGGCTCTAAGTGTAATTTAATTTTTATCTCTAATATTTCTTACGAGCACTTGTTGTTTATTTTGCAGCTTTAGTAAAAAATGTTATTCATGTCGGTGTACGAGCTGTTTTGTTGCACTGCTCTGATGCATGAGAATAAAATTACAATATAATATATCTGAATATATTTCTTGGCTTTTCACCTGATGGTCTGAATAACTGCTGTTTAGAAATAACGTTGTTGGTCTCTCTATGATTGTATGTGAGCACAGAGCTAAACACTTCAAATGATAATGTAGTGATGAGTTTGTTCCTTTAATATCAAAATGTTAATCTATCTTTAAACCCTTGAACCTGTCATTACACATCATGACAGAAAGAGAATAGAGCCGCACCTAACTGATCATTTTAACTATCTAATTATCAGTTAAACGCTTTAACAGACAGAGATGTCTCCAAATATCCTGTAATAAGTAAGAAGTCATTTTCATTCTAATGTAAGAGAAACTTTCGTTCACCTAAAACCAGGAAACTTTTGGCGTTTTTGCTTTAAAAAATTCAGTTAATTTTCTGCCCCTCGTCTCACTAATGCAGCTCTGAAAGAAAAGGTGAAGGGCTTCCTGCAGGAAGAAGCGTGTAAGCATCCCTGAGTTTGAGTCTGATTGGTGACTGTCGTCCAACAAACCAAAGAAAACAAAATATATGAAGACGTGTAGACTGTCAACACTTACTGTGTTCACAGCTCATCCCTCTATCATCTCATCAGACCCTGACTCATCCCTGAGTGTCACTGTCATGTATTCCCACATCTGTCAGTGTGTGTTGGACTACGTGGGCTCAGACCGGTTTTTCTCGTCCTCGTTGTAACTGTACCTCTCCCGGCCTACAGAACAAACAAACCACAACAGTGTTCAAACATCAGGCACTATGTGACATCCAACAACACGCCCACAGTGCTCAGTGAGGGCAGGCAGCTCTACCTAGTGGCTGCAGGGCGTCCTGTCTGAGGCTGTGTGGGTGTGGAAATGTTCAAGTTTGTAGTTCTGTCTTTGTTACACAAGAGGAGGGAGTGGTGACACGCAGCAGATTTCTGACCGGAAGCTGTTTCAAAACTCAAAACCAGCCGGGAGAAATCTGGGTGTGGACACATTTACCCTCGAGCTGCTTCAGGCGACTTGTTCAAATACTGTGCAACTGCAACACACAGACCGCAGGTAAATACACTCAGTGGAGGAAGCTGCCATAAAAATAAAAGTCTGAATTCAAAATCTCACTTGAGTAAAAGAACCAGACTTCCAAAAAAAAGTTTGGACTCTGTGTGAAAGAGTGAAAGTCCTTTTTATACCTTTTTATTGAACTTTCAGGACATTAAAGGTTCAGACTTTGTGTAACCTTCCACAGTGATCACAGTGTTCTTTAGTTTGAACGCAGCAGACCACGCTGCTGACACACACTTTTTTAAAAAGAAATAATAAAATATATATTTTTTTTAATTGAGTTTTTTCAGAATTTTCACTTTTTTCTTCAGACAAAAATTATATATTTGATCAATAAATTTTTTTTTGTTTTAGAAAACATCCAAAATTGTAAAAAACAAAGTCAGAATTCCTATAAAATATATATTTTATTATTTCTGAAGAAAAAAGTGAAAATTTGCTGAAAAAAAAGTCAGAATTCAAAATATATAATATTTGGGACAAATACAATTTTTTTTTTTTTTAGAAAACTCCAAATTGTAGAAAACAAAATCAGAAGTCTATAAGAACACTGTGGATCCGGTGGAAGGTTACACAAAGTTTGACCTTTAATGTCCGGAAAAAGTTTCAATAAAAAGGAATAAAAAGGATTTTCACATCTTTCACACAGGTCCAACTTTTTTTTGGAAGTTGGTTCTTTTTAACTGAAGTGGAGAGTCTGTCACTACAGTCTCGCAGAAAACAAACATGATTTAATATTCTCCATGTTGAATTTCTCTTCTGTTTTACACTGAAACAACACAAAAAAAATCTATTTGATAAATATTTTAACAAGAACTCAACGAAAATGGACAAAAGTAGCGACAACCCCTCAGCTTAATATATCAGTAGCACGTCCTCAGTGTGCTGTTAGTTCAGTGTTGCTCCAATCTTTCAGATGTGATGGGGTTTGTTTTATTCAAATAAAATATTTATAGTATTTCTTGTAGAAAACATTCAGAAGTCCTGAAAAAAAATTTCATAAATGAAAAAAGGTCTGAAATCTAAAAAAGTAATATTTATATTTTTGTTAGAAAAAAGTGGAAAATTCTGAAAAAAAGTCGAATTCAAAAATATTATATATATGATCAATAAATCTTTTTTTTTTTTTTTAGAAACATCAAAAATTGTAAAAAAAAAAAAAAAGTCAGAATTCTAAAAATATATATTTTATTATTCGGAAGAAAAAAGTGAAAATTCTGAAAAAACTCAGAATTTAAAAAATATATATATTTTATTATTTCTTTAAAAAAGTAAAAATTTTGGGAAAAAGTCAAAATTCTGAAAAAGGTCTGAAATCTAAAAAAGTATATATTTTATTATTTTTATTAGAAAAACAAAGTGAAAATTCTGAAAAAAAAGGTCAGATTAAGATAAAATATATATATTTTGATAAATAAATAAAAAAATTTTTTTTTAGAAAACATCCAAAATGTAAAAAACAAAAGTCAGAATTCCTAAAAATAATATTTTATTATTTCTGAAGAAAAAAGGAAAATTCTGAAAAAAACTCCAGAACGTTAACAAAAAAATATATTTTTTATTAATTATTCTTTAAAAAAAAGTCGAAAATTTTGAAAAAATTAAATTCTAAAAAAGTCTGAATCTAAAAAAGTATATATTTGATGTTTTTTTTAAGAAAAAAAGTGAAAATTCTGAAAAAAGTCAGAATTCAAAAAATAATATAAGAATTTGATCAAATAAAAATTTTTTTTTTTAGAAAACATCAACAAATTGTAAAAAACAAAAGTCAGAATTCTAAAAAATATTTTATATTCTGAAGAAAAAGTAAAATTCTGAAAAAAAGTCAGAATTAAAAAATAATTATATTTGATCAAATAAATAAAAATTTTTTTTTTTTAGAAAACATCAAAAATGTAAAAAAAAAAAAAAAAGTCAGAATTCTAATAAAATATATAGTTTATTATTTCTGAAGAAAAAAGTGAAAATTCTGAAAAACTCAGAATTAAAAAAATATATATTTTTATTATTTCTTTAAAAAACTAAAAAATTTTGGAAAAAAAGTCAAAATTCTGAAAAAAAGGTCTGAAACTAAAAAAGTATATATTTTATTTTTTTTTAAGAAAAAAGGCGAAAATTCTGAAAAAAGGCAGAATTGAAAAATATATAGTATTTGACAAATAAAATTTTTTTTTTTTAGAAAACATCCAAAATTGTAAAAAACAAAAGTCAGAGTCTATAAAAATATATTTATTATTTCTGAAGAAAAAAGTGAAAATTCTGAAAAAAGTCAGAATTCAAAATAATAATTTGATCAAATAAATTAATATTTTTTTAGAGAAAACATCAAAATTGTAAAAAAAAAAAAGAAAAGTCAGAATTCTATAAAATTATATTTTATATTTCTGAAGAAAAAAGTGAAAATTTGAAAAAACTCAGAATTCAAAAATAGAATATTTTTATTTCTTTAAAAAAAGCAAAATTTTGGGAAAAAAAGTCAAAATTCAAAAAAAGGTCTGAAATCTAAAAAAGTATATATTTTTATTTGTTTTTAAAAAATGGTGAAAATTCGAAAAAAAGGTCAGAATATCAAAAAATATATATTTGATCAAATAAAAATTTTTTTTTTTTTTAGAAAACATCCAAAATTGTAAAAAACAAAAGTCAGAATTCATAAAATAATATATTTTATTATTTCTGAAGTAAAAAAGTGAAATTCTGAAAAAAAGTCAGAATTCAAAAAATATATATATTTGATCAAATAAATTTTTTTTTTTTTTTAGAAAACATCCAAAATTGAAAAAACAAAAGTCAGAATCATAAAATATATATTTTAGGGGGGGGAAATATAATTTTCTTGTTAAAAAAAGTGGTGGTGCAGCAAAGCGTGGTCTTTGCGGGCGGCGGGGTTCAAACTTAAGGAAACCAGCTGTGATCACGTGGACGGTTCACAAGAGTTTGACACAGCTAATTCATGTCCTGAAAAAGTTCAATAAAAGGACATAAAAAGGATTTTCTGTCGGTTCACTGGCCACTCTTTCACAAGAGTCCAAAACTTTTGGATCCAAACTTTGTTTGAAGCTGGTTCTTTATACTGAAGTGAGAGATCTGGTCAGCTGGGGGGACAGGGGATAACAGCGTCGGGTCACGACGGGGTAAAACAGGAAGGGCGCGGGCCAAAAGACGAAACAGGCTAAACAGAGATGATGGTTTAATTTCCCTCACATCGATGTTTATTTCTTCTGTT
>NC_040020.1:8858560-8867724 GCF_000972845.2 Larimichthys crocea
TTCTGGAAATAAAGGTCGGAATAATCGAAAAGGCATAGTATTGTTATTAGTTGTGGTAGTAAAATAAAAGTGAAAAATTCTGAAAATAAGTCCAAATTTCAATAAGTAGAGCTAGAGTGGAGCAAAGAAAAAAATTTTTTGCGAAACACTCTCTAACATTGTTAAAAAACATAAAGGCCGAATCTCTAAACACTATAGATAGTTATGATTCTGATCGAAAAACAGTCTGGAAAATTCTGAAAAAAAGTCAGAATTAAAAAAATATATTTATTAGTGGATCAAAATAATTTTTTTTCTTTTTGAAAACATCAAAAATGTTTAAAAAAAAAACAAAAAAGTCATCACATAAATATATATTTATTATTTCGAAGAAAAAAGTGACAAAATCTGAAAAAACTCAGATTAAAAAAATATCATATATTTATTATTCTTTATAAAAAAGTAAAAATCTTTGGGAAAAAAAGTCTAAAATTCTGAAAAAAAGGGTCTGAAATGCTAAAAAAGTATTGTAGGATTAGTTTTAGAAAAAAGTGAAAATCTCGAAAAAAAGTCCAGAATTCAAAATAAATAATTATGATCAAATAAAAAATTTTTTTTTTGTTTCGAAAACAGCCAAAAAGTGGTAAAAAAAAACAAAAGGCAGGGAAGTGAGAAAAGAGAGAGGATTATGGCGGAGAGCAAACAAAAGTCGGACAAGGCTGAAACACAACGCCGAGAATTGAAAAAAAAACTGAGATATAGGGGGGATTCGTGCTGGAAAAAAAAAGGGCGAACAAATGGTTTGGAAACAAAGGAAAAACTTCGGAAAAACGTGGTCTGGAAAGCGCAAAAAAAGGAGGTAGGGTAGTAGGTGGTGGTGAGAAAACAGGGAAATTTAGTCGTGACAAAAAGAGTCAGAATTAAAAAAATATCCAGCGTTGTGAGCAAAGGAAAAAGGGGTTGTGTTTGGAGACAAAAACAGCCAACAATTGAAAAACAAACGTCACGAAATTCTATAAAAGATATATTTTATTATTTGAGCAAAAAAGTGAAAATTCGAAAAACCAAGTCAGATTCAAAAACTATCTATCTTTGATCAAAACTAAAACTTATTTTGTTTACGAAAAACATCAAAAATTTAAAAAAAAAAAAAGAAAAAAAAAAAAAAAGTTCCTCTTGACATTCTATAAAAATATATATTTTATTATTTAATTCTGACTTTTTTTCAGAATTTTCACTTTTTTCTAAAAAAATAATAAAATATATACTTTTTTAGATTTCAGACCTTTTTTCAGAATTTTTACTTTTTTTCCAAAATTTTTAGAAATTTTTTTTAAAGAAATAATAAAAAATATATATTTTTTTTAATTCTGAGTTTTTTCAGAATTTTCACTTTTTTCTTCAGAAATAATAAAATATATATTTTATAGAATTCTGACTTTTGTTTTTTACAATTTTGGATGTTTTCTAAAAAAAAAAAAAAATTTTATTTGATCAAATATATATATTTTTTGAATTCTGACTTTTTTTCAGAATTTTCACTTTTTTCTAAAAAAATAATAAAATATATACTTTTTTAGATTTCAGACCTTTTTTCATTTATGAATTTTTTTTCAGAATTCTGAATGTTTTCTAAAGAAATAATAAAATAATTTTATTTGATAAAAAAAACCCCATCACATCTGAAAGATCTGGAGCACAACTGAACTACAGCACACGAGGACGTGCTACTAGATATATTAAGCTGAGGGTGTCGATACTTTTGTCCATTTTCGTTGAGTTCTGTGTAAAATATCTTATAAATAGATTTTTTTTGTGTTGTTTCAGTGTAAACAGAAGAAATAAACATGAGAATATTAAATCATCTGTTTGTTTTCTGGGAGCTGTAGTGACAGACTCTCTCACTTCAGTAAAAGAACCAGACTTCCAAAAAAAAGTTTGGACTCTGTGTGAAAGAGTGAAAATCCTTTTTATTCCTTTTTATTGAACTTTCAGGACATTAAAGGTTCAAACTTTGTGTAACCTTCCACAGTGATCACAGTGTTCTTTAGTTTGAACGCAGCAGACCACGCTGCTGACACACACTTTTTTTAAAAGAAATAATAAAATATATATTTTATAGAATTCTGACTTTTGTTTTTTACAATTTTGGATGTTTTCTAAAAAAAAAAAAAAAATTTATTTGATCAAATATATATATTTTTTGAATTCTGACTTTTTTTCAGAATTTTCACTTTTTTCTAAAAAAATAATAAAATATATACTTTTTTAGATTTCAGACCTTTTTTCATTTATGAATTTTTTTTCAGAATTCTGAATGTTTTCTAAAGAAATAATAAAATAATTTTATTTGATAAAAAAAACCCCATCACATCTGAAAGATCTGAAGCAAAACTGAACTACAGCACACGAGGACGTGCTACTAGATATATTAAGCTGAGGGTGTCGATACTTTTGTCCATTTTCGTTGAGTTCTGTGTAAAATATCTTATAAATAGATTTTTTTTGTGTTGTTTCAGTGTAAACAGAAGAAATAAACATGAGAATATTAAATCATCTGTTTGTTTTCTGGGAGCTGTAGTGACAGAATGTTAGTATCATCAGCAATACATGCATAAAGTATCACTGACGAAGTCAAAAAGCCTCTGAGTGTTTTATTTTTTATTATTTTGTGCATCTATAAGTGGCTGTTGTAGCTGTTCAGTTTTATATTTCACAGTGTCCTTTAATGCATGAAATCAAGTTTTATCAGATGTTTCCAGTCTGGGTGTCATCACAGTAACATCCGTGCTCTCTGTCTGACATCATGAGGCTCCACATGAGGCGATCCTGCAGCACAGTGCTTCAACTGTATCTCCTTTCTCGGCCGCTCAGCTTGGCCCGTGTCACAAAAGCAAAACAAAATGGCCATTGTCCTCGTGGAGCCCCGAGCACAAACATCAGCAAACCGTGCCACCGTTACCTACGAGCCTCGACACAACAGGCCACTCATTGAGTCTGAGCCGTCTGCGTGACCTTTGAGGTTTTCACATTCCACCGACGAGTTATTAGAAACGTCCTTCATGAATCACCTTGAGGAAGTGCCAAACACTTGAGGATGCATGTCGAGTAGTTAGATTACACACACACACATACACACACACACACACACACATTTGGTCTATGAAGAAAGAACACAGCAGAACGTAAAGAGAACGTTATTATAACAAACACAATGATCATAAACCGATTTAATTTATGCTTTTAATTTGTCTGGGGTTCAATGATAAAAAGCACTTTTAATATAACGACTTCAAAATATGAAAAATGGAAAAATAAGTCAGACATTTGTTCCCAACCTTACAGCATAAACACTGATGAATATTTAGATCATTCTTAAAGGCCGGAGGAAATCAGACTTTGCAGTATTTCACAAGAAACAGAACTTACAGATCAAAATTTTATAAATCCTAAATAATAAACATATTTATGTACGTATATCTACTCTTTGACTCAAACCAGCCACTGCAATCCTAACCTCACGTCACCGGGCTGATAACGTGACATTTGAAGAATGCGCTCAAAGTTTGTGAACATCGACACAGCAGATGATGAAGGAAAGAAGGACAGACGCAACATCGCCATCCATTATCTGATCATCCAACCTCAGTGTTCTCACTAAGACAGGAACTGGCTGCTCTCCATAAGGTCAGAATTCATTTTGAAGTTTGAGGACTGACGTGGCCAGCAATGAGTCCAGATCTAAATCCTGCAGAGCACGTGTGGAGAAATCTCAAATGTATGTGAGGAAGAGAGGAGCCATCGAATCTGAAAGATCTGGCGTACGGGGTCCAACTCATCACGATCCCACCAAGGCTAAACACCCGGTTTCCCCACCTGTCAGTCAGAACTGAGAGAAACCGTCTTCATGGATCTACAACAAAGTCCAGATCTCAAAGAAAGATGACCAGGACGACGGAACACAGAAACATGTTCATGTGGCAGACCAAACCACAGGAAACCAGTGACCCACCTGATGGTCTGAGTGCTATAAAATGTAAAGACTGAATCATATATAATACATTTTGCCTGTACAGATTTAAGTTTAAACAGGTTTATTGCATATTATGGATAGGATGAGGGATGAAGGGATGGAAGTGGTAGAAGATGGGAGGAGAAAACAGGGTCGTTGGTAGATGGAGGAGTTCGTAGGTTGACCGGTGTCGGGAAGACTGGAGGGACGTGAGGAACCTTCTCTGTGTCTCTGTGTTTGAATGAAAGAGAGACTGGAAGCAACACAGGTGACAAAGAACAACTAATGCAGCTAAAGTAACTTTTATTATAACCAAAAGTCAAAACCAAGGATAACAATAAAGACAAAATGTGGAGGCTGGTGGTGTTGCAGCAGAGAACATTTAGAGAGATTAGCCTTGGACATAACAGGGACGAGAGAAGAGAAAACAAAAAAGAAAAGAGGATTTGAGGAGGGGGTTTGGAGGAAATGGGTTGAGTTTGAGGCGTGGCCCTTGTTCCAGAACCTGGTTATAAAACAGATTCAGGTCATTAGGCCCCAAATCCCAGAAAAATACAGCGATGGCCCTCAGAAGTGGCTCCATCATGTCGCCTTCACACTTTGTTTAAAATGAAAACGCAGAGTCGAAAACTTCAAGTTCAAACACTTTATTTTGTGCTTTTCTTCTTCAAATATTAAAGTGAATAATCTCACTTTTTGTTTTAAAAGTTTTTTATATAAATAACATTTCAAACAAATCACAATAAATGTCGCTATTTACAAAAGTCACAGGAATATTCTGAGTTATTCCAACAATAAATAAGAGTCAATTCAAAGTCTAAGTACGTCTAATTAAGAGAAACAAAACTATGAAAAGCAATCAGGGTGCACCATGTCAAGTCTTGTAAAAATGTTTAAAAACACATATACAACTGCTACAATTCATACACAATGGAAATAATGCAATCATTACAAAACACTGGGAAACTATCCACAAATGTGCACTCCCAATCCAGGGAAACAGAGATATAAGGTGCCTCAACTGCACTGTGCAAAAGGGGCGCCTGCTGTATGCAGACACCCACCCACTGAAAATAAGCTGCCAAGACAATATGTCCTGTGACGCATATTAATGCTGAGCCACTATTAACAAAAACAATCCTTTACACAGCAATGAATTCAAGTCACCAGGTTTGAAGCCGAAAATAAAAAAAGAGTTTAAGGGTTAAAGGTCACGAGCGCCTGACTAACTGTGGATGTGAGCGAAAAGCAGCTCCATCATGTCGGGCACGCACGAAGCTCGGGCCACGTCTATCGCCGTCTGCCCGCTGATGTTGGCGTGCTTCAGGTCGGACCGCGGCGCCAAGAACTCCACCACGTCCCGGTGGCCCTCACGGATGGCGATGTGGATGGGCAGGGCGCCGCTCTTGTCCGGGATGTTCACCGACGCGCCGTACTCCACCAGGACCTGAAGAGTGTCCAGGAACCCCGTCCGGGCCGCGTCGTGGACCGGAGCGATGCCGTGTTTGTCCTGCAGGTTCGGGTCGGCTCCTTTCTCCAACAGCAAGCTGGCGACCTTTGAGTTCCCCATCATCATCACCTGGAGGAGACAGAGGAAGACGAGACTCAGGACTCAGGAGACCTTTGACCTTTGTACCTGCAGCTTTATTCAATGTTTGAAACTTTGAACAATAATCTGCTGAAGAATTAAAGATTTGAACTGTCGACACTGTTAACGAGAATGTTTAAATCTGTTTGTACAATCTGTCCTTGTTTGATCAGAATCGTGAAGGTTTTATTTTAAGTGTTTCAGAGAAGTGTTGATTTATTTTGATGTTTCGCCTCAGTGGAGCTGAAAATTCATCTGTAACAAACAAACCTCCTGTCTGCATGTATGTTGATTTTGTTTGTTTGTATACCTGGAGTATTGTAACAAAATTAATTTCCCCCTGGGATTATTAAAGTATTTTTGTTCTGTTTTCCTCTTCAGGTTTGCACTTACAAGGAATCTGACTTGGTGTAAATGATGTGGAATAAACATGAAGTAAAAAATGTAAAAAAAAAACAAGTATTTATAAAAAAAAACAATATAAATACAATATATGTACAATATGTAGTGCATAAATATATAAAGTATATGAGCGGTAATAAGAGCGAGAGTTCAAATATTGAACTGTTCATTAATTAACTTTGTGGTCTGTCATGTTATTAAGAATCAGCACATTAATATCTAGATTATCTTTATAAACACAAACACTTCTCAGCATAACGACATATTTACAATATTTATGTAACTCTGCATGTCATATAAGACGTATTACTGATAATTCTGTTTACACTGTGGTCTTTTAGCTTGTATATACTTAGATTTGTATATTTTATTTTATATTTTATATGTCATGCTTATGCTGTTTGCACGGGATAAGAGGGAAACGGCATTTTAATACTCTGTATGTCGTGTACATGTAGCAGCATTGATGATAAAGGTGTATTATTTTATTTAGGACTTTATTCATCCACCTTGTGTAACAGGTGAATTTGATCAATTAAATCCATCTTATATTTTATTTTAAGTTGAGTTGAGTTGCTTTACAGGCATCTCTATTTAAAAACATAATTATAAACTTTTAATGTTTGATTTTAGTCTAAAGTAAACACACAAACAGCTGATGTCACACTGTGTGTGTGTGTGTGTGTGTGTGTGTGTGTGTGTGTTCTGTCTAACGTACTCTCTGTGCAGTGTGTGTGGTGTGAAACGTATCCGGTTCTCCGGTTCCCCGGTTCTCCGGTTCCCCGCTCACCTGCAGGGCGGTTCTCCCGAACTCGTTGCGGGTGTCCGGGTGCACTCTGCACTCCTCCAGGATCCGCTGCACCTCTCCGGTGTTCCCCTTGGCTGCCGCCGCCGTCAACGCTTTACCGGCATCCATCTGACTGAGGACCATCGTACACCGTGCGTGTCCGTGCCTGCTCGGTGTAAACACAGACGGTACCGGTAAACACAGACGGTACCGGGGGGTCGGTTACTCACAGGAAGGCTACAGCTAGCTACTACTACAGCCTCGGTAACGCTGCCGCCATGTTCTGTGGCCGTTACCGTGACGTTACATCAGGTAATCCGGTAACTAAACGTACTTTTAAAACACAAACAAACTGCCGGTTTACCGGGAGTGACGTCAGCTCAGCGTAACAAACAGTTAGCATCCCGGCTAACCGCTAGCGTTAAAAAAACAGAACAAACGGCTCCTTCGAGCTGTTCGAACCGAACTTACCTGGTTCGGTTCCGTTAAATCCAAAAACGTCGCGGTGAGTTTCCAGCCCCGCCGTTAGAAGAAGAGCGGTAAATTTCAAAAGCGGTGCAAACGGCGCAGCTTTACCGACATTACGAGACACTTTGCGCGCTGAGTCTGTCCCGAGAACTACAATTTACAAACATTGGAGAGAGACACACGCCGACCAATCACAGCCCGCCCGGAGGGTGTCACTGCGCCATATATGGCGAAAGAGGCGGGGTTACAACTCTGGTTACTACGCTATCACTGTGGTAACAGCAGGCGAGCGGACCAATCAGAGGCCGCGGCGAAGAAAGCGGGCGATTCGTAATGTGTTGACGTGCAGGGAGGCAGTTCATTCACATTTCTGACCTGTGTGTGTGTGTGTGTGTGTGTGTGTGTGTGTGTGTGTGTGTGTGTGTGTGTGTGTGCGGGAAAAGGCGGGTCACGTTTTTAATTTAGGCGGAATTTGTGCGGCTGTGATTGCGCAATGCACGGCTGCAACTTTATATTCAGAGTATATTATTTATAGTTTGTATGTCTTGTATAGTCAAGTATTTATTATGCGTATACTATATATCATATCACGTCTGTGTATATATATACATATATTTATACATATGTACATATTATATATTACAGTTCTGTATGTATGCACACCTTGCACAATATATGACACATTGTGTATCTATATATCTATATATTGTGTATTTATACTAGGACTAGACTGTGTATTTATACTAGGACTCTGTATATTTATACTAGGACTAGAGTCTGTATTTATACTAGGACTAGACTGTGTATTTATACTAGGACTCTGTGTATTTATACTAGGACTAGACTGTGTAATTATACTAGGACTAGACTGTGTATTTATACTAGGACTCTGTATTTATACAAGGACTCTGTATTTATACTAGGACTAGACTGTGTAATTATACTAGGACTAGACTGTGTATTTATACTAGGACTAGACTGTGTATTTATACTAGGACTAGAGTCTGTGTATTTATACTAGGACTCTGTGTATTTATACTAGGACTAGAGTCTGTGTATTTATACTAGGACTAGAACGTGTGTTCCCATACAATGGTGCTGTATTAAAACAAAAACACAACAAGCCTTTTTTTAAATGAATAATTTCATTAAGCATTTAAATAATTTGCAGTGGTCCCACAGTAGAAACATTAAAACCAAGCTGCACACAGATTTTTAAAAACAGTTATCAGTGACATTAAATAGAGCCGGTGAAATTAAAGACATTCTTTCAGTCAGGTTAAAGTGATCATGATCGTCGCTGCTTGGACGAACACGCAGTCAGTCCTTCAGGGTTTACACGTTGGTCCTCAGCTGGTAGTCGAATAAAAAGAGAATGAGTAATGTATTGACTTCATACATCTGTGTGTGTCTGTGTGAACAACACGTCACAATGTTTACCTCCCTCTGCGTGATGTATCGGACCCACGGTAAAGCCTGATACCGTTTTTTTTCAATGATCTTCATGTATGCGCACCTGGTGAGGAAAACAGAGAGACGCAACACGTCGGGGCAAGTTTAATGTGATCACCAATTAAAAAAAATCAGGTTTGCCATCTGAGCTCTCACATGAGCGACTTGACTACCCACAGGGCTCTACCTGTAAACGCCCTGATGCCAGGCGTCCTTAAAACACTGATATAAGCGTGATTTAACGCCTCAGATCCAGATCCACTCGACGATACACAGGCCATATTTGTGGTCTGACATTAAACGAGAGCCTCAGCAAAACACACACACCTATATGCCACACACAACACACCACACACCTGTATCCAGACACGTGAAGTACGGGATTCAAATTTGACAGTGATGGGAGGTTTGCCCCGAGCTCGCTGTTCTCCACACTCGGCAAGACCAAAATGAGCTCTCATGAGAAACTCTTTACC
>NC_040020.1:8867734-8933360 GCF_000972845.2 Larimichthys crocea
TACACACATTGTGTATCTATATATCTATATACTGTGTATTTATACTAGGACTGTGTATTTATACTAGGACTAGAGTCTGTGTATTCATACTAGGACTAGACTGTGTATTTATACTAGGACTAGAGTCTGTGTATTCATACTAGGACTAGACTGTGTATTTATACTAGGACTAGAGTCTGTGTATTTATACTAGGACTCTGTGTATTTATACTAGGACTAGACTGTGTAATTATACTAAGACTCTGTGTATTTATACTAGGACTAGACTGTTTTTATACTAGGACTAGAGTCTGCGTATATATACTAGGACTGTGTATTTATACTAGGACTAGACTGTGTATTTATACTAGGACTAGACTCTGTGTATTTATACTAGGACTAGAGTCTGTATTTATACTAGGACTAGAGTCTGCGTATATATACTAGGACTGTGTATTTATACTAGGACTAGACTCTGTATTTATACTAGGACTAGACTCTGTGTATTTATACTAGGACTAGACTCTGTGTATTTATACTAGGACTCTGTGTATTTATACTAGGACTAGTCTGTGTATTTATACTAGGACTAGACTATGTGTATTTATACTAGGACTGTGTATTTATACTAGGACTAGACTCTGTCCATTACATGGTGCTGTATTAAAACAAAAACACAACAAGCCTTTTTTTAAATGAATAATTTCATTAAGCATTTAAATAATTTGCAGTGGTCCCACAGTAGAAACATTAAAATCAAGCTGCACACAGATTTTTAAAAACAGTTATCAGTGACATTAAATAGAGCCGGTGAAATTTAAAGACATTCTTTCAGTCAGGTTAAAGTGATCATCGATCGTCGCTGCTCTGGACGAACACGCAGTCAGTCCTTCAGGGTTTACACGTTGGTCCTCAGCTGGTAGTCTGAATAAAAAGAGAAATGAGTAATTGATAGTAAGTGATTGACTTCATACATCTGTGTGTGTCTGTGTGACAACACGTCACATGTTTACCTCCGCTCTGCGTGATGTATCGGACCCACGGTAAAGCCTGATAACCGCTTTTTTCAATGATCTTCATGTATCGCACCTGGTGAGGAAAAACAGAGAGACGCAACACGTCGAGGCAAGTTTAATGTGAATCACCAATTAAAAATAAATCAGGTTTGCCACTCTGAGCTCTCACATGAGCGGACTTGACTACCCACAGGGCTCTACCTGTAAACGCCCTGATGCCAGGCGTCCTTAAGACACTGATATAAGCGTGATGTAACCTGCCTCAGATCCAGATCCACTCAGACTACTACAGGCCATATTCGTGGTCTGACATTAAATGAGAGCCTCAGCATAAACACACACACCTATATGCACACACACACACACACACACCTGTATTCCAGACACTGTGAAGTACGGGATTTCAAATTTGACAGTGATGGGAGGTTTGCCCTCGAGCTCGCTGTTCTCCACACTCGGCAGACCAAAATGAGCTCTCATGAGAAACTCTTTACCTCCCTGCACGGACGAACACACACAGATGAATGGATTAGATGAGACAAGCAGAGAGAGAATGACATAAAGCATATTTCAGATATAATCTCTCACGGGGAATGACTTGATGGTCCACACCACCAGGTTCTTCTCCGGCACATATTTGGCGCTGCCCGTGCTGGTTTTGAACTTGGGTGAGTCGGCGTCGCTCGGGACGGGAACCCTCACTTCCACGTTATTTGCCACAGACTGTTTTTTGAACTGTCCCTTCGCCTTAAAAACACAAACACAATATAACGAGGATGTCTTGTGAAGTCCTTGAAACGTTACCGTAAAGATAATTCATGGACACGCTCAGTAAGAGGAGCGATGTGTGCACAGTTACCTTCACCATGATTTCCACCCGACTGTGGGAGAATTTCTCTATGACTGATTCAATCCATATTAAAGGCTTCACCTGTGAGACATGAAGGATAGAACAATTATTTACATTTAAAACAACAAAAAAATGTGCATGATATTCAGTATGTGTGTTCATTTATGTCACATGTTGGCATGCACAGCACTGTCAGGCTCAATAACACTTTGAGAGTTGCACCACTAGACTAACTCTGTCTTAATTTGCATACTTCCATATTTACACTTGATGTTTTAAATACATGCAGGGTGCTGTGTGTACCCGGAAGAGAAGGGACCACAAGAAGGTGTAGTGAACAGCACAATATGCAAATGTGAGTTGTACACGTTTTAAATTAGCACACTATTGAGACAGCATAATTATTTCTGCATAATGAATAAAATTATGCGTATGATCTAATGTACTGTAATTACTTTTGAATGTCATTTCAATAAATGTTTGATTTATTTAACAGTTGCTGAGTTCTGCTTCCCTGAGCTGTTTATACTGGATCAATAAAGCCTTATTTATTTATCCATATATCTCTTTATATACTGTATAGCAGAATATGATGCAATGTGTGATCAGCTGACTGTGAACTGGACTAACGTGGGTGTTGATGCGGTAGGACATGAGTTCAGACTCCCCGTCCGGAGGGATGAAGGAGATTGTTCGGTCGCTCTCAAAGCGTGACAGACGGACACACTGGTGGAACTTCACATCCTCCATCACCACAGTCTTTCCCTTGTCACCTGAACGCACCACAACACAACCAGTGATATAAATGTTTAAATGTATAATCAGGACTGTAAGTGCACAGACGAATAAAGAAAGCAGAAAATGTGTCGTACGTACGTCCAGTGAGAGCGAAGAGCACTCGATCGTTCAGGCCCAGCCTCAGCTCAGGCATCCCAGACAGCATCGTTTTCAGCTTGATGCTGCCCACGATGTCACTGCTCATCACACTGCCATTGGCATTCACCTGATACACACACACACACACAATTAATCATTGCAATTAAATTAAAAGGGAAGGCAAAGACATCTGCGATGAAGTTGCAGATTGAATACGTTTTGCCTCAGCCTCCACTTCTAAGCGTGACTACGATGAACGGTGAATGGACTGTGCTTGTGTAGCGGCTTTTACACGGCTATCTCACTCACCCATTCACACATACAGCTGCCAACTGTTCATCAGTTTTTTGGGAGCTTTGAATTTGCAGTTCGGTATCTTGCTCAAGGACACTTTGACATGCAGACTGGAGGACTGAACCATGATCGTCTGATTAGTGGACGACTTATTCTACAGCCGCCCCGACGGCAGCAAAACTTCGAAGAAACGTGCAAAGATCTAGAGTCAGCGTTTGGTTTGTCTGTTCGAGGAACTGCTCTCTAGATATAAAAGGATCATTCTACGGTAACAAAAACTGTTGTTTTTAGGTGATTACACACCTTAATGAAAACAAAGTTATGACTATTATTTTCAGTTTCTGCCAACAGATCTGCCCGATATCATGCAGCCACATGTAGCAATGTTTTCCAAGCCAAGCTGTCCATCTTACCAGCACGTTGATGGACTCGATGACGTCAATAAAGACCTCGTTCTTCTTGTATTTGATCCCCTCTGACCTCCACGAGACAGCGTTGGTGACGGTGGTCGGCACCTTGGACTTTGCCACCTCAAGCTTGGCACCTTCCTGAGTGATGTATCTGCAAAAGAGGTGAGAGATGACGTGAGGCGACAACGTCACACTCCTCTCATCGATACATATAATATTCACACGTCTGCACGTGAGCATCTGCGTGAGTCTCACTCCTGTAGGATCTTGCTGTCGGTCGTCTGAGGGAAGCCAAAGTCCATCAGCTCGTCCAGGAGCTCGTACACGACCACGAAATTGTCCTGAATGCTCTCCTCCTCCAGCTCCTTGAAGTACTCTGTGAACACCTGTATAGAAGACATCAGCTCTGTGTTAAGATAATCTTTGGACTAAAACTTTTAAATCATATGTCTGTATGTTACTCACCTCAACTAGTTTGTATAAGAATGAGTAGACAAGGGAGGCGTTGGAGTTCTTGTTTGTAGTGGCGACCACTGCACAGAGATCAGGTCAAGGAGGATTTCACACATTACAGTTCTGTTACAGTCGACGGACGTTACTGCACGGTCACATTCTTAAAGCTTTAATGACTTGAAGGAGAAGGATACGGTACAGGTTGCTGTGTTTGATCCACAAGAAGTGAACGCTGCCGTGTGACAGCACGGGACAGAGGAGCCCTTCTTCTTCATGCTGCATCAGCAAAGGCAGGAAGTGGTCGATCTCCGCCATGTCCACGTCGCCTTTGTAGTTCCTGCAGATCAACACCTGAGGAGGGAGAAGGACGGCGTGTTCGTCAGACGAGCGCAGAGCGTCGACGCAACGTGGAAATAAAGTGACAGGAAACTAATTTAGAATTTATTTGTCACAATAAATCATTCAAATAGTCTGATGATCTAATACTCATTATTTTGAAGTGAATTCTCTAACGTGTTAATAAATTATATATATTTAATAAAATATATTTGGCTTTTAATATTTACTGACATTTTATAAATCAGATGATTCTTGGATTACCTGAAAAAATAAATCAGCAGATGAATCAATAAAGAAAATGACTGTTGAATGCAGCAGTGGTGGGATGTAATCGAGTACAGTTGTCGTGCTCAAGTACACATTTGAGATACTTGTACTTGAGAATTTTCTTTTCATGACAGCTGCAGTGACTTCACATGTTAACATTTTTGCACATTAAACATGAAAATGTTCTTCTACGATTATTCGATCAATTGATTGATTGTTTTTTATAATTTTGAGGATTGTTTAAACGAATAACAGTTTCCTGATAAATACTTTTACTTAGGTGGCATGTTTCATGCTCGCAGCACCATCACAGTGTAATAATCAGGTGTAGATGTTTACTGCACTGACCTACAGCTGAACTGTCACATGCAGATGAGACAGATGTTAAACAGGTCAGACCAGCTCGAGATGCAACAACCTGCAGCTCAGAAACTGTCTTCAGATCAGAGCAAATGAAGCGTCACATGTGAGGCTGTGCAATTAAAACACACACACACACACACACACACACACACACACACACACTGAACACCTGAGACCATGTGTGCTTCCATTCCTGTTCTCAGTAACACTAACAGTGTGTCAGGTTACATCTCTGTCTGTGGGAGACACACAATGATGGAGACACATGTACCCTGCACTGAGAGCTGCAGGTGTGATAGGTGTATAGATGTACAGGTGTATAGATGTACAGGTGTACAGGTAAAGCTACAGATGAACAGGTAAAGCTACAGGTGAACAGGTGTACAGGTGTACAGGTGTATAGATGTACAGGTGTATAGATGTACAGATGTACAGGTGTATAGATGTACAGGTGAATAGGTAAAGCTACAGGTGAACAGGTAAAGCTACAGGTACACAGGTAAAGCTACAGGTGAACAGGTGTACAGGTAAAGCTACAGGTGAACAGGTAAAGCTACAGGTGTACAGGTAAAGCTACAGGTGCTGCAGCTCTGACTGGAGTTATTTATGCTGCAGTACTTTCCACTGACAGAAATGCGGAAGTGAAGGCAGAAATAGGCCAATGAATGAGTGTGTGTTAATTCTTAACGTGAAAGTTACAGAGTTAAACTCAGCTTAGTTAAACCTGAACACACCGTTAGGAGTTAAAGAACATTAAACTGCAGCTGTGACCTCACCTTCCCCTTCAGGTCCAGCACGAATATAGCGGAGGCAGACATGGTGTGAGTCCGCGCAGGAGCGTCAACACGCGGCGGAACAAGTCCCAAAGTTTGCAGGTCTCTGGTCTCAGGTGTGGATCGAGTCTTCACGTCTCAGGCTCGTTTCATTTCAGACCGAGCTGCACACAGACACACGGACTTTAATCGGACCTGATCCTCAAATCCACCGTGTCGGGTTTTTTTTTTTTTTTTTGTGTTCCTGTCGTGACGTCACCTCAGGCAGGTAAAACATTAACGAGCTCACCTGAGAGACACAGGGAGGGAGGGGGGAGAGAGGAGCAGGGTGTGCTGCTCGTGTTTATCCGCCAGAGGGCGACACGTGTCTGCTTTAATGCTCATCACACTGATGGGAAAATGTTTCATACAGATATAAAGACTGACAGAGAAGATCATCTCTCTCTGCTCTGCTGAAGAACATTAAAAAACATCTGAGTCACTTTTACTGCTCAGGTTCAAGATAAAGACAGAAAAACAACAAAACAAGGAGCCTGACAGGTAAACATGAACATGAAAGTACTATGCACAGATATAAATACGCATAAATATTTAAATGTATATATAGACGCCGACTGGTCACTTTAATAAAGCTTATATAACTGTCAGAGAAGTATTCATTTAACCATTGTGTTTATTATTGGACTGCATTACACTGAGGTGTTTCCAATATTTTGGCCACCCCATTGACAGACATGAGAGGGCTAAAATATTAGAAACTCCTCAATATAATGATAAAGTATTGTTTTGTATAGTTGTATTGGATCACATTGGTTTGTTCAGGAGAACCTGATGAAGTTGGTGAACGGATAAATAACATTTCAAAGGATGTTTAAAGGATGTGTAAAGTCCAAATAAATATGTGTTCTGGGGCGGTTGGTAGCGTAGTGGGTTAAGCGGCCGCCCCGTGTGTGGAGGCTATAGTCCTCGCTGCAGCTGGCCCCGGTTCGAATCCCGCATCGGACGTCTAATTTACAGCTGTACTATCAATAAAGGCATAAAAGCCCAAAAAAATAATCTTAATAATAAAATAAATAAATATGTGTTCTGAGTTTGTCAGACTAAAGAAGAAAGTGTTATTAACCACCCAGCTAAATCTGAATAATTAAAAATAACGACAAGTTTATGAAATTAGGTGTCAAAATCAGGTAAAAATGGACTCTCTCTGTCTCTCTGTGTCTGTCTCTCTGTCTCTCTGTGTCCAAACGAACATGTATCTCAGTGAAATGCTGTCTGTCGTCACTTTGACAGTTTACAGTATGAACAGCATGAGTAGACTGTATGTTGGTGGATGTCAGGGTGGAGGGTTTGACCTACTTCAAAAAGTAGAAAAAGACTCACAACTTTTACATTTATAGGCACGAAATACACACACACACACACACACACACACACACACACACACACACACACAGCCATCAGCAGGTGAACTGGCACCTGTCCACACTCCATCCTGCGGTCTGTGTTGAAGCACCTGACGCTGCCACGATTCTTTATCTAAGGTATGATTGTTATTCTGACAAGATACAGAATGTGCAGCTGGAAACAGGTTTCTGATGACAGGTCATAGATAAAGTCTTTATAAAGTCTGAATGAATTTTACCCTTCAGATAAACATTGTGCACCGATGCAGCAGTCATCATTCGAGGTAGTTAACTGAAACTTCTCTGACGCTTTGCAGAGACTTGAGACTACAAACACAACAAGAACACGCCGCAGAGTCTGAAGCAAACGGATCCTTGTTACACTGTTGTTGTTGTTTTGCAGATGGACATCTTGATCCAGCATGGAGGTACAAAAAGTTCCTTCAGATAAAGTCAGTCTGAGCTAAAAGTAAAGTGACTAAAGTCATCCACGATACATCACTGATACAACACAAAGCAAAGGACAAGACTCAAACACAGCAGGGTGGGACACTGCTGAGGAATCCTGTCCCTGTCAATCCACTGGAGACTTATTTTAGTCTGAGGTGAAATAATAACTGACAGGACGATATATCTGTTCATCTTCTCATGCACATTCTGCACAGCACACACATGTTTCTGTGCATTACTCCCGTCTTAAGTTTGTTTCTTTGGGTTATTATTTGTTTTCTCACAGATAGTTGACAGTGTTATCTCACAGTTTTTGTCATTTTGGGTTAGTTTAGTTTTATTTTGGATGTTTGGATGCAGAACTTGTAGGTAAAAATGTTGCATTAATAAAAAACGTGCTAATAATTTCAGTTTCCTCTCTGTGTCTTTATCCCCTGATGATGATGACATTGTTTATAAGTAGATCTTGTTAAAGCTTCGGCTTTCTTAATCTCTTTATGAAGGTTTATATTCTCTGAAGGCGCCCTGCAGCCTCTGGCTGCAGAAACACTTCCTGATCACATGCTTGGGGAGCTTCTTAAGCCATAAAGCTTGTTCTTCAAGATCTCCATGTATTACCTGCCCCCCACCGACCTTACCACCTCCACCTCCACCTCCACCTCCATCCCTTGGGCCTCTCTGTGTTGTATTATTCCCCAGGTCCAAGCCTCCGTCCATACTCCTACGTCTGCTCAGCCCTGTGTAAGAAGGCTGTGTCTCAGAATAAACATACCTCCACCCTTTCATCCATAAAGTTTTGCTTCTCCTTATCTGGACACGACCATATCTGAGCTATCCACACCTTAAACACACCGGATATGATCTGCAGTGAGGCGATGATAAAGACCTCGCCTGAGCTTGAAAAAGTCGAGATGTTTGACGCACACCTCGGTTTGTTTCTCTGAGTGTTTGGGTTTTAAACGTCGCAGCCTGAATGAATCTGAAGCTGCAGGAAGAAACTTTTCCCTGAGTGTAAACATCTTTGTTATTCCCCTCGCTGGTTCATGTGATCTGGATTATCCCCTGATTGTGGCTGAGGTCCAACACAAACACGGTAAAACTTCACAGTCGAGTCAAAACGTGACTTTTCTTTTCTCTACAAACACACCGCTCTATATCTCATGACCTTATATATATATTTACATTTATTATTATTTTAACATGCATCTCTTTAAATTCATGTCAACTCAAGTCATGAGAATTAACCAGTAGTCCTGGTCAAGAAACATCACGGCTGTGCTGAAAGGCTGAAAGCTGATTGGTGGAAAATTATCAGCATATTTTTCTGATAATCATTTAAATGTCTTGAATGTCATTTTTTTTAAAGCAAAACATTCTTTAATTATAGTTTTTTAAATGAAGTTTTGACCTAACGATTAGTTTAGAGAAAATAAAAGAAGATTAAATAATAGAAGTTGCAGTCATAAACAGCAGTGATGGTTGAATATTTATGGTTCTTTCAAACCTTGTTAAATGTTTCATTTCATTTAATATTTGACTGAAGGAGGTTGAACCTCATCCTGGATCATTTCATTCACAATCAGGGGCCAATTTATTGGAATATATTTAGATGTTGTTGGTTATAAAAATGAATCACTCAAGACTCTTTTTACCCAGATTGGGTGGACAACAGCCCGATCGGTCATCACTGTTTTGGGGTTTGAAAACTACAAATAAAACGCAGCATATACATCAAGTGACCGCATGACCTGACTACACTGTTGTGGGCTGTTCAGCTGTGAAGCTGAGCTGAGGTGAACTGGGTTTCTTAAAACATCTGAGGACAAAGATGACCTTCCATCCATCGTTCGCCCGCATCACGGCTTCACGGGAAAAGCTCTGGACCGTATCCGTGACCTCCTCGGGGAGGTTGGACCTCAGCGTGGAGGCTCAGAGCTGAAACAGATATCAGTGAGACTTCCTGTGAATCGCTGTGAGTGATAGTTTTGGAGACGATGCAGGGAACCCAGCAGAGCTCCTCTGATACAGGAGATCCTCCCTCAGTCTGCAGTTTATTAACATAAGCAGTATGAGTATCGCTTGCGTCCTCTCGCCTCCTGCAGCTTCAGCTTGTTTGGCCCTCAGGTTGTCAGGCAGAGACCGTGTTGTTGTTACCTTATCATCAGGACAGTTGGTTCCCTGTTTGGTAACCTGACAAGGGAATATCTGCCCTGCATCCACCCCCACCCAAAACAAACCCTCTCCACCTTCCGCTGTCAATTTGCGAGGACACTCCCCATCTCTTACGAGTCAGTGGTGTGAGATGCAGCTCCACCCTTTCGGCTGACAGCTGACCAATGAGAAGACAACAACGGTATGTAAATAGTGAGGCGATGAAAGGATGGATGTCACAGAGCACAGCAGGTGTCATCTGTCACCTGATCCTCAGGTGTATCTGCCCGTCTCCCGGGTGTAGCAGCACCCAGTGACACTCATGTGCTGCAAATAGCAAAACTGTCAACAGAGATGTTGCTAACGATGAAACATGAGATTTCCACTTAGATGCAATTAGTGTCTGTAATGATCGTCTCATCTAAAGTAAAGTGGATGCACGACACTGCACGTACCACGCCACCTGCCTCAGACGTCACGCTTCCGGGGCGTCGACTCGAGGAATGTGGATCCCAGTTCCTGACAGGCAACATACCAGAGCCTTGTAGTCAGAGGAAGGTGGTGCAGCGTGTCCCTGAACCGGTCTGTGAGGTCAAACACGCCTCACAGAGTTAATGGAAGAAGGCTTGTGTGTTTAAGCATGAGTGTCTCAGTCTTTTTAAAAAGGATTATAAATAATGTACAGCTTAAGAGATCACTGTGTGTGTGTGTGTTTGAGTAAAATAAAGATGTTTGTCTTATTCTATGAACTCAACTGCCTCGTTCAGAACAAACACGTCGACCTTTGGAACATTTATTTGCAAAAAATAACAACTAATGCAAAGAAAACAAGTTCACATGCACGTTTAAACCACGCAGTGCGAATGTTTTAACTAGGGAGGAGATCAGACATCAATATTTGGTCACAGCTTTCATGCTCTCCATCAGTTCTTCACATTGCTGTTGTAGTTTGAACTCTTCATGGTCAATAGTTACTTTTTAATTACAGTTACTTTTGTACCATCCAGCTGCTCCTGTTGGAGGACGATGCAGCGACGAGCACAGCCGTGTTTTTCTACTACACCTCGTTAAATAAGATTCAGTTCAGGTGATCGCCTCATCACGACCTCGTTAGTGTTTGAATTCATCTGCCAAACATGCACAAATCTCCACAGCTGTATGTAATATAATAAAGAAATATAATCACATTATAAATAATTGTCTTTCCTGCATCATCTCAGCTGCTTGTAACGTTTCTACAGAT
Organism: Larimichthys crocea; assembly: GCF_000972845.2. Taxonomy (NCBI): domain Eukaryota; kingdom Metazoa; phylum Chordata; class Actinopteri; family Sciaenidae; genus Larimichthys; species Larimichthys crocea. Next base: position 8,878,602 of record NC_040020.1, read on the forward strand.
TCATGCTGAAACACAGTATGAAGCTTTCTAAAGTTATTAAAGGGAACTCTGTTCATGCTCACTGTTGTTTGAACAATGAGGTTGAATCTGAACATATTTGAACAACATAAATGTCCATTGTGTCTTTCTCTCTTCGTTTGACAAAGATGTTTTCAGGTTTACAACACCGCGACCTCTGGCATGAAAATCCTGTTCCTCTAGTCCACTGATACTCAACTTAAGGCCCTCGGGGCCAAATCTGGTCCATGGAAGGTGGCGGGTCGTCCAACAACAACAAAAAACATCTGATCTCCACCGGGAATGTTTGTTTCTGCCGGTTAGTAAATGTTCAGTGATGAGACTGGATATTAGCCGGAGCGACACTTTTTTTACTTGATTTGTCTCTTTTGGTAAAAGCAAACGAGGACAGCAAACGTCCAAATGTTGACAATAAAAACTGGACATTTACCACCTGATATCAGTCCACTGTGTTTAAATGACAAACATGCTTTGTGCAGAAAGCTCTGCAAGAAAAGAGAATACGTCAGCTCTGAAGTTGTTTGTTCATTTAATTTTTATTTGTTTTTCAACTTTCTCTGTACTTTTTGAAAGTAAATATTTATTCAGGAACATACAAGCACACACACACCGCCCTCTACAAACACAGTAAAGAAGGAAAACAAGAACACAGACATGAAATATTAAATATGTGTCGAAGTAAAGGGGGTTAGAACAAAGTGTCTATAAACTTCTGTTATATCTGATATTTAATCATTTAATCTGATAAATATTAATGTTATTTACTGCCTCCCTTTTGCAGAAGCAAGTTGAGCATCCTGACCGAGTCTCTGTGTCACCAATCAGGCATTAATATCCTGTGTTTCTATTGTTATTATCACTCATAACTCTTTATATCTCTACATGTTTGTGCACGTTGACCCTCATAAAAACAATACAGCTTCCCTTTCACTGAATAAATCACTTCCCATCGATGTTACACAGCTGCTTCCTCAGTGACCGAGCATTCATCTTAGAGAGGAACCATTATTAGCCATGAATTATGGAGGAGCTTTATTAGATCAGTGAGAGGATGTTGGCTGGTTGCTTTTATGGTTGCATCAGACCATCTTGGACAGCGGCCTTACATGATTTGATCTCTCTCTCTCTCTCTTAAATGTAATATTTTAAGAGAGCGGGAACAAGATGAAATGTTTGGCAGAGGGTTCAGTCGAGGGATTAAGAGATATAAAGTCTGATGACGTCTTTTCCAAACTCGAAGCCAAGTCTGGTGTAGTAGACATTTAAAAATGACGTGAGTGGGATGAGAAACAGAAAGCAGAGAAATCTTTGTAGTTATTCTGGGTACTCCCCACTGAAAACATTAAGTGTGCACATTCATCATTTGTTCTGTAATGAAACTAAATAACTGTCCGTGCCTCGTTCATTTAAAGTGGATAAAGCTGAACTAACAGGTGACACTCAGAGATCATTCAAATCAGAACAAACATGTTTGTTTGCGTTGGCTGATGTACAAGAACATGAAAGATATCAGGTTCAGCCCTCATCCACTCTGTGTGCACATTAGCATGTTGCGGATGGCAACGTTTCCAGGCAACATAAACAGGTTTCACGGACGTCCAAGTGTCAGAGCGAGATCGTTTGTCAGAGGAGAGCTCTGTGAAACATTCAGCACTCAGCTCAGTTTATATCTCTCTGCTCTGATCCATCGTATCCTCACGCCTGGACATGGACGTCTTTCCTCAGACGTGACCCAAATTAAAGATGGAGATGGGTTAAGAATTTAACTTTTATTAAAAAAAAAAAAAAAGATCAACACAACCAAAACAACAAACAAACAAACAAAGCAACGTGCGTTAACAAGCTGGCTGTCGTGCATCGATCCTTACATGATCCATGCGTACATGTCTGCACAGCATGTGCCTCGAAACTCACAGTGAAAACAGAAACGTCACAGTTACAGGAAGGAAAAGGCAAAATAAATTATTCATCACTGAAAAAGTAACAAACAGAGGAGAACGAGGGCTTCTTCAGTATTTCTCTTAACTTAAATAACAGCTGCACAATGTACTATAATGGTTAGACTGGCTTTACTGAAGCTTACGGCCACGTGATGACAATCAAAAAAAAAACCTTCACTCGTATATTTCCATAAATAAATAAAAGAATCTCTCACATATTTACATTTCTTGATTAAAATGTACAAAGAGAGAACTGTTTTACAAAATATTTACACAAACTATTTACACGGTTACGTAACAAACAAAAAAACAAAAACAAAAACATTTTCTTCATTTTGGTTGACTTCAGAAAACTCAGCAGCTTTTCCATTTTCAACATGAACCGTCCGTGACACATCACCAGAGGAAACAAATAGTAATATAAGTTTTAAATGTGACGTACAGACGATGATGAACGACAGTAATGCCTCTAATATAGGAGCCAACAAAATGTGCAACTCTGCGTCCACGAGCAGAGGACCGCAGTATGATTATGAAGGCCATCGCTGCCTAAAGTAGGGAAAGGCATTAACTACCAGAGAAACTGCTTTGGAGTGTCAGTAAGGCATTCATGTACATCCAATAAACTTTAGTGAAGTGTTGGTGGAAGGCACACAAAGAGTCTTAAAACAGTACAGTCAGGTCAAACTTTTGTTAACGTGTGTTTGGGTAATCCCGGAGCGACGTGTTGGTGGCAGAGTGAGCGAGCAGTGCGTTAAAAATTCAGGATTCAGCTTCAGAAGAGTCAAAGCTCTCAGATGAAGAGCGTCGTCTTCTGAAACACGGGTCAGTCCTTCGTTTCAAAGCCATTTCGTGGCTTCTTGTAAGTTTTTCAGCTCTTTCTTCAGACTTGGACGGCACAGTGCTGAGGTCAGAAACATACGCCAAAAAATGAGCTCGTCGGCGAGGGAAGGGAAGGAAGGAAGGAAGGAAGGAAGGAAGGAGGGATGTTAAGCAGCAGCAGTAGCATAAAATGGCCTTCAAATGTGGAAAATCACTTCAAATAAAGCTTGTGTCTTCTTCATCTTTGGGTTATGCAACATCCAGGTCGTCCATGCTCAGCATTTGCCTCTGCAAAATCAAAAAGATCATTGAATAAGCAAAGCTGTAAAACTGTAAAACAGAACTCACAAACTTCATTTAATTAATTAATAACGATATCAAAGAGCGCGTACCTGAGGATAAACGTAGCCCTCAGAGTTGTTCCTGAAGATGTGCAGCTCGTCCTCGGTGGTCTTCTGGTACACGGGATTGTCAAAGTGGATGGTGTTGGTGTTCTTCAGGCGCCAGTGTCTCCATAGCAACGCTCCTCCAAAGATGACCAAGGCCATGACGACTGCGGAAGAAAAAAAAAAAGGTCAGATGATTCAGGGAAATCAGGGGAAGTCGTGAAAACGACGTATGTAGATTAAACAGTGTGAGTAGGGCCGGGTGTGTGGAGCTTACTTATTGGCAACACGACGTAGAGAGCCATGGGGGGGGATGAAGGAGCTTCTTCAGGCAGGGCTGCCAGTCTGTTACCTGAAAAAGCAAAGTCGCTTCACGTTAGCTACAGGAGGATGTCACTGCACCCGGGCGAGACGCTGTTCCACAGAAAACTTTGCGGTTTCATGCGTACCTTGACCGGTGGCGGCAGACTGCTGTGTGGTCGGGCTGGTTGAGATAGTTGTGGTTTGTTTGGTAGCTCTGGTTGTAGGTATAGTTGCTGTAGTGGTCTGCCTGGGCGCGCTGGTCTTGGTGGAATCTTTGGGCAGGAGCGGTGCAGCAGTTTTGATTTCGGCGGGCTGGTCAACCGAAGCTGTGAAGGTAAATATAAGGGTTACGTACTGTCATGGTTCAATGTTAATTCCAGTTTGTTTGCAGTGAGACGGGCAGGGGACGCCTACCTGTCACACATTTCCTCATGTCGGGTCCCATGGCCATGTTGTCAGGACAGGCACAGGTGAATTTAGGTGAGTGCTGGTTGATCACAGGCGCAGGAAGGCACAAAAACTCACAGCCTCCGTTCATGCTGTTACTCTCGATGCAGCCGTTTGTACCTACAGGAGAGAGAAGCGTGCACGATGAGTCTTTGAAACCGTTTCATGGCCTGAACTGTTTGTGTGTGGTTGTGATGTTTCCGTACCGTTTGTCTGCTTGAGGTTGTGGTACAGTACGATGTCCTCTGGCTGATTCAGGTCTGTTGCCAGCGTGGTGATGTCTTTCCCTGTCAGGCGGCTGGCACTAAAAACAGCACCGGCGCTTATGTCGGTCCAAAAGACTTTGTCCTGTTTAAAAAAAGAAATCACACCTGAGTAACAAGTTTGTTTAATGAATTCATTATTTACTGAGCTTTCCTGAAACACAAATGGATTATTTACAAAGACCGATTAAGAATAAATAATCAGCACTGACCCAAGTTTAGTGGGAATAAAGTCCTAACTTTAAATCTCTAAACCGCTCGAGCCGGATAACAAATACAGCTGTCCATGTTCACACGATACACTGACTTCATCACTAACCTCAAACACAGTCAGAGAGACGGGGTGGGCGAGCTTTTCCTCGCTGATAATGAGACTGTGTCGCGTCCCTCCGTTCACGTCGATGCTGGACAGAGTGTGCAACTTGGAGTCCACCCAGTACAGACGCTGGTTGACCATGTCTGTCCAGAGAGACGCACAAAGACATAAGACATATCAGGACTGCGTGCCTCGAAGTTATTGGTCACCATTTAGTGCGTCCATGATGTTCAGCTTACCTAAGGTGATGCCATTGGGCCACAGGATGTTTTCTTTTACCAAGACGACGCGGTCCACTCCGTTCAAACCGCTCTTCTCAATCTTGGCCTCGTCACCCCAGTCTGTCCAGTACATGAAGCTGAATAGGACAGAGACAAACCTTTAAAAAAAGAACTCGAATGACAATCAACGAGTCTGCCTGCAGCCCGTCTGAAACGTACTTATTTATGGGGTCGACTGCGATGGCTCTTGGCTTGTCCAGGTTCTCTGTGATCAGGGTCTTCCTCTTGCTGCCGTCTGTCGTTGCCACAGAGATAGTCTTCAAAACGCCGTCAGTCCAGTAGATGTTGCCATGGATCCAATCCACTGCAATGCCTTCTGGGGCCTCAATCCCACTGCCAATTACTACAGTGTGGTAAGAGGAGTTACCGGCCACATCGATCCTGGAGCTGTCAGGGGAGAGACTCACTTGAGACACAGATATTGCTTCATCTACAATCCAGACTGGCGTCTGGTCAAATGTAGTTCTGGATACTCTACTAAATCATCCTTGATCAAAAGACAGATCAATACAGTTTCGCTCTAACCTGTAGATTTTCTTCAGAGTCAGGTCAGACCAGAAGATCATCTTGTTAGACATGTCCATGTCTAGAGACACAGCGTTCTTCAGCCCGGGGATCAGACGGACGTACTCGCTGCGGTCCACTGTCATCTTCCTCACCTCGTGTTTATTGGTGAAGAAGAGGGTGGGCACGGTGCCTGGAGGTGAACAGAACAAGTTTTTAGAAGAGCAAAGAAGAGATTCGGATTCTTGAGTACCGACAGGTTTTTCTTTCCAGCGTTACCTGATTCAGTCTTGCACGTCTTGCTCGCAGGGTCGATCTCGTAGCCCTCCCCACAATCACACTTGTAGCTGCCGGGCAGGTTGATGCAGATCTGGCTGCAAGTGTCCGGCTCAGCACATTCATCGATGTCTGCAAGTGGAGGAACAGAAGATCGAGGGTTGAGGATTGAGAGTTGGCAAATCTACAAAGTCGAGTTTCTAATACACTGTTTTCTTAAAATACATGGTCTACTTCTAAAATAGACTCTGACTGAGTTTCCTCTCTCACCTTCACAGGTTTTCTTGTCCATCTTCAGGCTGTATCCAGCGGGGCAGGAGCAGTTGAAGCCAATCTTCAGATCGATGCAGAAATGGGAGCAGCCGCTATTTCCAGTCGAACACTCATCCTTGTCTGTGGAGACGCAAATACACCAGAGCCTTCAAAGAGTATTCACGACAAACATTTTCCTAATGGTAGCTCAAATCAACTGTGACACGTTCAAACCACAAACTACGTCTACGTCAGCAAGCCGAGACTGCTCGGCTCGCGGCTCCAATTATAATTTCCAGGCTTTGATGTGGTAAAACTTTACTCACTGCACTCTTTGACAGGCTCGTCGGAGTAGTCGCTGCAGTCTCTCTGACCGTTGCACACTTTCTCCATGCTGATACACTCCCCGCTGCGACACTTGAACTTGGTCGGGCCTTCACATACGCTTTCTGTAGAGAGGAACAAGAGAGTATGAATTTGCAAAGACGTTAAGGAACAATAGCTTCTGCACGCAGCGTGTGGACGTGAGAGTCACCTGTGTGGCAGCCGATCTCATCACTGCCGTCCCTGCAGTCGTTGTTTCTGTCACACTGGTGGCTGCCGTGGATACAGGCGCCGTCATTACACTGGAACTCGTCTGGACGACAAGTAGGACGACCTAGAAAAGGAAGGTGAACAGACACAGATGAGGTGACACATTGATGATACTTAGCATGTGCAAAAGAAGATTTAAAAAAAGCCAACTCACTGCAGTTGACCTCGTCCGATCGATCCTTGCAGTCGAAGTCTCCGTCACACCTCCAGTTGCTGTGGACGCAATCCCCGTTTGCGCACTGGAACTCGTGGACGCCGCAGCGCTGCGCAGTCTTGTCCGGCAGCCGTCCCACGCAGTTCTGCGGCCACTCGTCCGAACCGTCGGTACAATCCTCGTCTCCGTCGCAGAGCCACAGGAGCATAATGCACGCCGAGTTGTTGCACTGGAAGGACTGAGGGCTGCAGGTGGGTGTGGGGCAGGAGACTTCATCCGAGCCATCGGGGCAGTCGTTTTCCTTGTCGCAAACGAAGGAGGTGGATATACACTCGCCGCTGGCGCATTTAAACTCGTCAGGCTTGCATTGTTTAGCCGCTGTGGTGAGGCGGGGGAGGGACGGGAGACGAGTTAATGTGATGTGAAGGGTAGAAATAGTACAAGAGCTCAGAGTTTTTATTGTTTGAAACTTACTGCAGTTACTCTCATCAGCCCCGTTGGTACAGTCAGCTTTGCCGTCACAGTGCCAGCCGTCTGGTATACACTGGTGCATGGGAGCGCCGCAGTCATACTCTGCCTGCAGGCAGGTTTTGTTTGCTGTAGACAGAAACAGGAAGCGTGTCATAACGTGGCACAAAGATAAGCGCCATGACTAAAGCCACAACGTGCAGGCTCCAATCATTTACCAACTGCTGCACAGAGGCTTCATTGATGTGCTTCTGATTCAAGATAAACCTTTACAGGTCGCTCACAGGGGAAGTTCAGGTGTTACAGCGACTGAAATAACTTGAATATTTGATTTAAAGTTAAAAACTGCAACAGCTGTTTATGATTCTATGTTATGAGCGAGTTAACAGGTCGACTATTCAGGTGAAGATGATGCTTCTTTCATATCTTATGTGTGTTAATATGATTTTGCCTGTCGAGCTGTAACAATTATCTGATGTATATATTATTAAACTGACAGAAAATGAACTATTTTGAAGATGATTTAATAGTTTCAGTGGTAACAGCTTCTAAAATGTGCAGATTTGATGCTTTTCCTCATCATATATGATATTAATTAAAAAATCTTTGACCTTTTGGCTCTGATGGATTATGATATTATTTTTATGGCAACACTTTGAAGCAACTAATTGAGAAAATCTCTATGTTGCAGCTCTCTTCACGTGCATTTCATTCATCATTTTATTGTCATGTTAGCTCAGCCGTAGGTCTTCAACGCACCGCAGGTCGCAGGCAGCTCATCGGTCCCGTCACCACAGTCATCCGTTCCGTCACAAATCCACCTGCGGGTGATGCACCTCCCGTTCCCACACCTCAGCTGGGTGGAGCTGCACACGAAGGCCGCATCTGCGAATGATAAAAAAATTACAGACACGTGAGACACGAGACGGCGTTTACAGCTCGGTTTACAATCTGCTGTTTGTGTACACTGTGTGTAATAATGGAGCATGTGTCAACACATGCACAAAAAAACTGATATCTCTGTGACGTTAATATTCAACTGCAGAATACACAGAAACATCCAGATAACCGAGTGTGTGAAAACCATTTAAATAAATATAATAACACTGTGTGGTTCCATGTTTCGGCTTTAATGTGGCGTTTGTTGCTGGAATATTAAAGGTCCAATATTTCACACCAATAAAATGTTTCTTTATTTCAATTTTGCAGCTTATAAAATAAAAGATGGACAGAAAACATCACAAATAAAAGAAAGAAACACCCTAAAAATGTAGTTCAGATATCTGAAGTTGTGTTTTATTACATGATGTGTTTCTCAGTACTTTGACAAGTCACGCATGTTTCAGGACTCGCACGCCTCTCTTTGTCACGTATCGCTCAGTGCCGTGAAGTGGCGTGACTTTAAACTGAGCTCTGGTTTATTTTGGGCTCGATGAAGATCACGTCTCTTTTGAACAACGCCTGTCGACAGTATCAACATCAAGGCCGTCACCCTCCTCCTCCATCACCTGCAGGGCTGTCAGTCCCTCCTGTGACCTGCGAGGACGTGACAGACTATCCCTTTAAGACAATAGATATGGGAGGAGTTGAACAATCGCACCACCAGGAGCTCATTGGTCCCAGAGTGTCATTCCTCATCACCACAGTGACCAACAGACCGAGGCGGAGGCTGTAAGGAAGTCTGTCGACATCAGTGTGTAAGAGGAGTCGACAGCTACAATCTAAAAAAAAGTCCTGATGTGACTGATTGTGTAAAATAAGAGGAGGATGCTTTCTCAATACCGGGCACGTCCCTGTTCGTATATTCTGCGAAACATCCTGTGAACCTCCACATGCTTCTACTGGAAACCACACACCCCCTCACACACACACACATGTTGTGCAGCCAGCACATATTCCAGGAATAGAGTGTACTCCAGCTGTTCCTGGTGACGAAGTTACAAACGAAACTTAAGATTTCTCTGGAAGCCCTCACTCACTTTCCCTTCTGTGGGAACGGTTCATTCATTCCAGTTCCAGGCAAAAGTAGGTCACACACGGCGCTCCCTGACCTTCCAGCGTTCCAGTGTTTTCATTTTCATGTAGGAAGGGTGAAAAGTTCAGCTCCCCAAGAACATATTAGTTATTCACCGCTTACAGTAAGTATATCTATTTAAAATCTCCTGCAACGAAACATGCAAACAGTCCGTGCAGTGCAAACCGCTTCGTTTTGGTCCTCCGTGCAGCAGCTACTCTGGAAACTGAACTGGGTCACCTTCACCACAGTTTCTTCTCAAACATCTACGCCTTTCTTAAAAAACACAGCGACTTAAGAGTGAAACAAGCTACGTGCTGCTGACATGTACACCTGCAGACAGACAGACAGACCACAAACTGATGAAAACACCTCGAGCAGAGAAAGTGCAGCGTACAGACTCTATTTATAACTGTTCACTGTGCGAACCGGGCCAGCGGAGTACAGCCCGGCTCCGACCACCATGCACAAAACCTGATTTTGAAGAAACCGGTCAAAGAACGGCAGAGACTCTGGAGAGGTTGAACAAGTCTGCGTCACAACGCTGCGTGACAACAATCACCCTTTGTGACCACATGTGACTTTGTCAACTAACAATGCATTCCTCTGTTTTCAAGGCACATGCATGCAGAACACAAACACACCATAAACCCTCACAAAGAGGTGTGTTGATTGACTCAAACATACATCCAGCAGTTAATGAATAACCAGGATGCATGAGCATGACGAGCACAGACAGCAGGACGCTTCAGCTTTGGGCCTGCTGAGGTTTTCTTGCCAGGTTTGGCTCCGTCAGTTCAGTTACTACACGGCTGATCAGACTAATGACAATCAGGAGTTTGCTTCTTAACAATCTTTGTTGTTCCTGTAAATCAGTCTGTAGCAGCCTCAGAGTCACGCATAGACTGTATCAAACAGGAAGCTCTCTGCCCCGGCGGCGTCCGAACAGAGAAAGCGAGTGCAGGATGAGTCATCAGGAACTTTTTGGTTGTTTTTTTAGGAAATGACAAACTCTAAAATACCATGAAGAATACCTGGAAATACTGAAAACACGACGTTGTGTCAGTGTTGGTTCAGATACTGTTGCACATTTCCTCTGGTGTTCACTTGATGTCTTGACCCCTGCAGGTAAACGTTGACCACGTAGAGTATCAGTGAGGTGTGAGGGACACGAGCCCTGCACGGTTTGAGCAATGCTGCTTTATATTTAGTTACTTTACAAATCGGGGTTCTATGAGTAAAAACATATTAGAATTGAAGTGAGCTCACTTACACCCATGAATGCATCAATAACAACTTTTATACTTTTATGAGTAGGACTTCGTGTGACTGGAATACTTTCTCCGCTGAGGTATTTCTAAATGACTGATCGCTGAAACTCAGTGAGTCACAGCAGTCTGTACTTTTCTACAGTGCATTCATTCCAGCAGTATGCTAAACACAAAGAGAACATATTAAACAAACCAGAACCAGAGATTTATACAAAGAGAAGCAAAGCATGTGTATTTCCCTACAACACACACACACACACACACACACACAGCAGCAGATCTAATGACTGGAAGTGAGCACAGAGAACTGGAAAAAAACATTCATTGGAAAATCTCCTGCAGGAATCGAGATGACTGAGAGGATTAACACAGCAGCTGCAGGAGTCGAACACACTGAGCCTGAAAGGGCATCGAGTTCACTTTGGAAACAAAACAGCACGTTAATGTGAAAATGGATTCGTGGTCAAACACGCTTCTGAGGCTGGCTCCAGAAGTGAGTCAGTCTCCATAAGTCCCCATGTTTCACAGCAGAAATAAACATGTTTACAGCCTGGTACAAAAAACAGTTTTGGTCTCTGTAGCTAATTTCCCCGTTCATGACAACTGTACTGAGGGTGAATTTATATACAACTCACCTGTTCACATTATATTAAGGCTTAAAGTTATGCAGGATTAAGATTGACAGGTCACAGGTTGCTTGGTTGAGCAACCAGGCGTCATTCAGCCACATGTAGCTTCATCAGTTTTATTCAGTCTGTACTTTTGGCTTCATAGAAACTGAATGGTGACTTCAATTAACTAATTAACAGATTTGTGCCTGTGGGCTAAAATAATCCACATGCATGATTAATCAGCTCACATCTTCATGTATGTCTCTTGTTTGTGCACCTCAAACACTCCACTCTTCTTCTTTTTTTAACTCTCTTTCTCTTTCTCTTCTTCCACCCCTCCCTGCATCTCACCATCAGCCCGCATCACGGTTCTGTTTGGGCCGCACCCTTCCTCACTGACAGCCGCCTGTTCCTCTGATGGACCCGCCCACCCGAAACTTAAAACGACCCCCATCCACGGACGCTGATTGGCTGCCGGCCTGCAGTCTAAGCCAATCAAAGCCCGGTGCGTTGATTCCATTCAAATATGCCGAAATTGTAAACCGTGGTAGATTCATCTATAATTAATGTGCTTATTTAAGTTATTATAATTATGTAATTTAAAGGAGACTAAAGTCAAATTCACGCTCAGCACAAGAGCTCATTTAAATGTCCTCAGAGCTTAAATGAAGCCTCGTTCATTGTGAGGCAGTAAATATAAATATATATATAAATATATAAATATCTTTAAAATAAATAAAGTGGAGCATCTCTCCGCGCGTCTTACCGGTCTGAAGCCAGAAATGCGCCAGCATCAGCAGACACCAGCATGTGGACAGTCCCCTCCACGTCCCAGACATGTCCAGTCCTCCTTTATTCGAAAGTTAGAAATAAAAAAAAGATCAGCTCAGGTGATGGAAGTGCAGTTCACAGCCGGATCTGTGTGCGTAAAACAGAGAGCGGAGTCACGGTGGCTGCGCGTAAAAGGCGAGTGCCAAAATATTATGAGGCTCGCATCTTTTCTTTTTTAGGCTGGCAGGAGGGCGGTGCTAAAGCAGTGGTGTGATGTGAAGCCGCCGGTGGGTGGAGTCACAGGGTTGCTGTATCACTGTGTGTGTGTGTGTGTGTGTGTGTGTGTGTGTGTGTCATCAGCCATCTCCATCTACCCAGCTCTTCCTCCCAAACCGGTGTGCTTTCCTGTGTGTGTGTGTGTGTGTGTGTGTGTGCTTTCCTGTGTGTGTGCGTGTGTGTGTGTGTGTGTGTGTGTGTGTGTGTCATTGTGTCACAGAGAGAATGAATGAAAGGAAGTATAAAAACTGTCTGAATTAACAAACGGCTTCACATGTTTCATATTCCCTGAAGCAGCTTCTCTCCTGCTGTCAGCTTGTCATTATAAAGGAGCCACAGTCACACCCTGCACTTATCATCACTGTCAACATTTTGCATCAGAAAAGGGGAAAGAAAGAAAGTCTTTGTGTGTGAAACCACATGAGAGCATGTGCTCACACACTGTGGGGTGGGGGGTGTCCTCTGCAGCAGCAGCAGCAGCGTTTGTGGGTAAACCGAAGGGTGATACAGGGTGAAACTTTTTGAGGCGGCAGATCCGGATAAACCCGCCACACATCGACATCTCTTCTTGTCTTTGAGTTTAAACTGACCCTGAATGTGCACACACAGACTCAGGTACAAACACATTATATATTTTATCTTTGTAGCCTGGTGGCATGTTTAATCCACGTGTCATTATCATTATTATTAATATTTAAAAGGCGTAGTAACTATTATTAATGTTCATGAGCACAGTCCAAAGATGAGAGAAAACTAAAATCACTCACTGATAAATAAATCTTTTTCTATTTTTATTTACTTTATTTATTTATTATTAACTTGCTGCATCTCTTTCATTTCTCTTCCAGTTGATGATGAAACTGTAGCTGGTTTTGTGCAATACAGAAACTTTTAACAGTCAGTATGAACAGAAAGTACTGTTTCCATGTACACGTGGGATTTTTTTTAAGTTTTAAGACACTGACAAATATTTATTCAGGATAATTTCAGTCACCAGGAAGTGGTGTGATTGGAAAATTGACTTTTTCAGTTACACTAGAATCAGATCCATTTAAGATTTGATGGAATAACTGGGTTGACTTTGTTTGAGAACAGACTGTGTATGTTATGGACCGCCGGGGGTTCTTGATACTAATTTTAAATGTTCATTGTCCTCCACCAGAAGAGAGAAAGGGCTTTACAACAGGAGTTAAATGTACTCGTCTCTAATCTACTGAACTTTATGTTTCATTGTGAATTTGAACCGTCCCTTCATGATGCACTGAGCTCCACCTCTCATCCATGTCCCGTTAATTCATGTCACTAACTTAGCTTCTTGCTCCCTCGTCTCGTCTCAGGTTCTCATGGATCGTGGCCGAGATCGGCGATTGGTCAGGCTTGCTGCTGTCCAGTACAGTTTATAGTTACACATAGTTACATTAATCTTTATTTTTAACACTGCTGTGTGTCTGTGTCTCTCTTTCTAAACTCAACCAGCCTCTACAGATGTCCGTCCACCAGTTTCTGCCTCTTGAAGGAAGTTTCTTTTTGCCACTGTCACCAAGTTTGTGCTCATGGTGCAGCTATTTTGACGTCAGTTAGTCAGGTCACTGCATTTGACACCAATGACACTAATTAAGGTTTTGTTCTGGATGGTGTGTAACATGATTCAGCAAGTATCATCGGTATCGACTCCTGTGCCGACGTGGTTCTGTTGGTATGTTTGGTATTACAGTTTATACAGTTTACACATTGGAGCATTCAGATGTGAAACATTAGGTCAATCTGGATCCACAATCACAATCTGTTCCTCCTCAAAAGCAAACAGAACATTTGTTAAACAAATTCTCGTCATTAGCAGGAAGGGGAAGTGATTTTAGCTGCTGATGAACGCAGCTCCAAACAGATCGAGTCCCTGAATATCAGACCTCAGAAAAATGATTCAGTCTTCTCAACTTTCACCATCAGTCAATGTCAGTGAACGGATCAGTGGTCTCACTCTGATCAGTGAAGCGGAGAGAGAGCTTTGGTTTGTGGTAAAATCTGAGAGGTGAATCAGACAGGAAGGCTGCCTCATGCTGTCCCAGGAGGGGGTCCTGTGCAGAGAGAGGGGGGGCAGGGCCTTGCCTGGTTTCTAGAAGGATGCTTTGAGCTCGGGGAGGAATTCCTGGAATGTCGAAAGAGCTGCTGGATTACATATTCTGCAACACACACACACACTTAACACACACGTAACACACCCACATTCAGGCGCATTGTAAGTGTGTGTGTGTGTGTGTGGTAGTACATTTCTATCTACACGTATGACACACGTATTAAAACTCACAGACTGCTGAAGTGATCAGTGACTCAGATGTGACTCAGATCTCTGTGCTCTGCTTCAGCTACGTCAGATTATTAATAAAAGATACAAGGATTGTCGTGTACCTTTACGTTTTGTGGATCTGACACTGTCAGGCAGGAAAAACTTTGATCTGTGACTCATATTTTTTAGACAATAGACCCTTTTTTTCACAGCTTTACTGATAAAACCAACAATGTGTCTGTTCTTTATCCTATGAACAATAACCGAGCCCTGAACCTGAACCTGCAGCAGCTGAATGGAGTTCAACCACTTTACTTTATTATAATGTTTTCACTGAAGAAGCTCTGTTGTTTCTCTCACCAGAAGAGTCGACATGATTTCATCAGCAGAATGTTCTTCTATATTCTTTTATATATAATAATGCTAAATAATAATACAGATTACTGGCATTTACTGGAGTATTGTTGCACTGCAACCCTCTCTCGTTTCACCCTCTCTTTTCTAGCGTGAAGGAGAAACTATGGTGGACTCAGGACCTGCAGCATCTGCAGATATAAAAGTCAAACAAAACAGCATCCTGTCCTAATCCTGTGAATTATCCTTATTTGTCACAGATGCACTGCTGATGTTTGTCCACCTCTTTTAAATCTGATTTACTGACATCTATCGGAGTAGTTGTTGCATTGCAGCCCCCTCGTTTCACCCTCTCCTTCTTAGTCTGAAGATAAATAAAGAACCTAATTACAGCCAGTGTTTAGTAGCCATAGAAACACGGTTAATAAAAAACAAAATAAATCTTATTTCCACGTGTTTGAACACTGATGGAAACAGAGTTATGCATATTACTCATACTTTCAGAACATCTGCATCAGGTATGTATCACCATAACTTATGCTTACAGTGACACATACAGAGTATATACACTGCACATTATTTATCTAATACTGACTGTGTGTGTGCACAGTGTGTGTGTGTACAGTGTGTGTGTGTTTTCTGCCCTTCACTGTGATGCAGATCTGATGAATCCGCTCACACACACACACTTCATGGGGAAAGTGTGTGTGTGTGTGTGTGTGTGTGTGTGTGTAGTCTTGCAGCCATTCAGGCCTTTTTGCTTCTGAACATTTGTATTTCGGAGTCTGTACGTCATGAGATCATAAAAACGCGTTAATAACTATAAAACTGTCAGCTAAACTTTCCCTCAAATGCAGCGTCAGTGTGACTGACTTTAATCAATCTGTATCAAGCTGAAACACAGAGGTATAAAGAGACATTTACTCCGTCTATGTGCCGTACATCAGGCTCAGTAAAGTCTGCTGCTGCCTGTCTGTGTGTTGCTGTTTTGGGGACCTCAGGACCGGCTGCCCTCCATCCATCCACACAGATGTTAGCAGCTGGTTACGAGTTGCTGAAGAGATCCAGGAGTTCCTAGAAATCAAGAATTTCATCTCTGCACACCTCGACCACCAACACAGAGCTCACTGTCTGAGTTTAAAACAACATGTACTGTACGTCCACACAGCCAAACGTGCCAAGTTCACTCCAGCTCCTAACGGACGCTGTACGCTCAACACATTTCTCTCTGTGCCAGGTAAACACGAGGGTGAAGCAGGGTGCTTTATATGATCTGGTTAAAGAGCTTCTGTGTTCATCACATGTTTCATGTTATGATGGAGGTGGGAGGGTGGGAATGAGATCAATATCTAAATCCCAAGAAATGATTTTACAGTGAAGTGTTGTTTGAGAAAAGTTTGAAATGAACTGAAGGGGAAAATATATAAGAGGTTAAAAAAAGGATGAGGAAGCAGTGAGCTGTGTTTATATGAGACTTCCTCCATGTGGCCACACAGAGACATTACACCTCACAGTGTTTCTGGAGCTTTTAGATGAACTTTGATCTGAACTAACTGGTCTGGATTCTTCCTCAGGGATATCACAAACACATCCACAATCATCTCGAGTCGTGATGAGGGCTCCAACCTTTAGACCTCTGAAGGTGTGCTGTGGTATCTGGCACCAGCACGTCAGCAGCAGATCCTTTAGGTCTTAGATGTTACGAGGCGTGGCCTCCATGGATCAGACTTGTTCCCATCCCACAGATGTTCGATTGGATTGAGATGTGGAGAATCTGGAGGCCGAGTCAACACCTTGAACTTGTCGTTGTGTTCTTCAAACCATTCCTGAACCAATGCTTAGGTAGGTGTCAAAGTAACATCCACATGAATGGTAGGACCAATGTTTCCCAGCAGAACATCGCCCAAAAGCCTCACACTTACACGCCATGTGTTCTCTAGGTAAGCGACACAAACACAAGAAAATATGATCCATCTGTCCAGACCACCTTCTTCCAACGCTCTGTGGTCCAGTTCTAATGCACATGTGCCCATTGTTGGTGCTTTCTGCAGTGGACGGAGGTCAGCATGGATTCATACACATCAAACTGTGATGCTCTGTGTGTTCTTCACCTTTCTATCATGAACTTCTTCAGCAGTTTGAGCTACAGTGGCTCGTCTGTTGGATCGGACCACACTTTTGTCTGCGGTTCACCACTTTTGATTGGAGCTGCAGTTCTGGAGATGTTCACAATCTGGCCCATCAAAGTCACTCGAATCTGGATTTTTCCATCTTCGAACACCAACTTTGAGGACGAAATGTCCACATGACAGGAGCCATGACAACAAGATAATCAGTGTTGTTCACGTCAACTGTCAGTGGTCTGAAAGTTACGGCTGATCAGTGTTTATATGTAAACAAAACCAGTCACCTTTAGATTTAAGCCTCGACTTTAGAACAGCCAGAAAGAGCTGAACACGTTCTTAAATCTGTATTTGGTCTGGTTGAGTATTCTGTTTGTGAAAAAATCTGATTCAAACAGCTTAGAAGTCATGAAAACGATGGCTGATTGATTTAACCTGATGAATCAATGAACTGCATCACACACAAACGACGTGACTCACTTCAGCTGTGATTTATTGTTACGTTTTGAGTTCCAGCGACAATGACACAACAGCGACACCACAGACAGATCCCAATAAGTTAGTGGAGAAAATGTCAATGCTTTGGTTGGATGTTCTTCACTCTAGATACCTACCATAACGAAAAAAAAGAAAGTACAGTACTGAAACTTGCGAGCTGTACACACGTGCATTCACATTATACTCTAGAAAATACTCTATACAGTTTATATCCAACACCGTGCAGCCGTGAGGCATTCACAAGCAGAGAGGAGCTGCCGTCCCTCTGGTCCTTTGTCTTAAAAGAAACATAAAAAGTGCAAAGTACATCGAACATGATATGAAATCCTAAAATCACCACACAACTGAAGGAGAAGCAATTCAAATTACAGTACTCGTCCATAAGTGTACAATCAGCAGTTATAAGTGCTTATATTGGAAGTGTAACGCAGCAGCAAGTTGGAGTAGGTTGTTTTTCATCCTCCATATTATTACCATATACACACACAACATGGACTCAACTCCATTAAACCTCAGTCAAATAACTGTGGTGGATTACTCAAGAGCTTCGGAGAAGTCTGGAAACACCCGCGGACACGCGGTGATGTCCACACACACACACACACATACACACACCTTGGTAATCACAGTGGCTCCAAAGAGGCTGAATGTTCTTACGACACGTGGTCACAGTGAAGCAGCAGCAGGTTTGTTTACGCGTCACGTCCAGAGGGAAGGTGAAGGTGAAGGTGGGAGCTTCACGGCTCCGTCTGGAAAACACTTTCTGTTTACACTCAGTGTTGTTGACTTCACTTTACTGGATCCGGCCTGTTCTGAGCCCTCAGGTCAGCCGAGGACTTGTTTCTGACTGCGATTCCTATTTAGCATTTAAAGGTCCAGTGTGCAGATTTAGCGGCATCTAGTGGCGTAGTTGCTGATTGCAACACCCCCTCGCCTCATCCTCTCCTTCCTAACATGAAGGTGAAAGTACGGTGGCCACAAAAACATGCGAAAAAAAGTATTTAACTTGTCCGTACGGGGCTACTGTAGAAACACGGCTGACTCTGTTGCAAGAGGACCTGCAGTCTGCAGATATAAAAGTCTAATTTCCAGCTGTTTAAACACAGAATTATGAATATTATATTACATTTCTGCAATGTTAATCCATACAGCGCTCCATAAATCTGACACACTGGACCTTTAATAGCCGTAAATAAACGTTTTATTGTTGACACACGGTTTATTACAGAGTTATTAGCAGGTTGGTCCTCCTGTGGTCACTCAGCCTGTACATTAAAATGTCCTTTTAGCACGTTATCAAACATTTATTAAACGTTTATTTCATGTTTAGAAATGGTAAATAGGGGGACTTAAAGTTGAGCTGGTTAAAATTGTCTGTTTGTTTAAAATTATTTATATAATTAATGAAATAGGCATTAAATTAAATTAAGACTCGACTGCACAGTGTGTGTTTGTGGTTGTTGTGTGTTTAAAACGCTCATTCGATCGCTCTGTGTGCGACGTTCATGGTCCAATTAATTTGTGTATTTTACGCCTGTGTTTCCATGTGACGTCTTTATGACTAGTCAAACATTAATCTGCTTCCATATCGACAGTATCACAAACCTCCGATCTATTTCTGCCCTGTGACATTTGACTGAGGGTGGATGGAGTTGTGTTCACTCTCTATGCTCTATGTGCTTTAGTCCGCCTGTCCCGCGGTGCAGTTCAGGACTCCTCATCAGTGGCACTCGGCGAGCGCTCCTGGAAAAGAGATGAAAGCACAGGTCACGTTTAACGTTGAATGTTTCCCTCTCTTTTCTTTGCACACACTCGCTGACCGACCTCTTCCTGCTCGTCCTCAGAGTCGTCGTCGCTAACGACGGGTTTGGCTCGGGTGCGTCCCGTTCGTCTGCTGCGTCCTTTTCCTCGATCTCCGCCTTTGTCCTTCCTCCCCAGACGGATCTTCACCTTCACTGAGCGAGCTGGAGACAAACACACTGATGATGATGATAGAAACTGAAAGATAACTTTAAAAACTCTCCTCAGATGCTGCTCTCTTCATACTTTCAGACTCTGATCCTTCCTCCGGATCCTCTTCCTCTTCCTCGCTCTCCTCTCCATCACTTTCTTCCTCCTTCTCGATCTTTTGCCTCAGACTGGTGAACACAGACTGGAGGACGATGGAGTCTTCGTATATCTGCTCAGAGGACAGAAACATGGTTCAGCATCATCATCAACAACACTGTGCACGCACAGATGGGAAAAATACCTTTACAGTTCATGTGTGAACGAAGAAATGAAGATTTTGATTGAGGCAATCAGGGCGTATCTAAGAAAATATGGTACCACTCTGATTATAGGACAGGTAGTGGCTGAGATATGAAAGTAAGACAGACGAGGACAGCTGATGTTCTCATGAGTTCATGAGTCTGGACACGGTGAGACTCACCAGCGATCCCTCCAGGTTGAAGGTCTGAGCGTTTTGGAAGAGCAGCATGACGTCTCTCTCCAGGTCACCCAGGCTGCGATAGCGATGACCTCGAATCCTCTCCTGCAGTCCAAGTACAACACGTAAATAACCAAAGAATCAATCAATCATCCATGCAGCCGCAGTTTGTTGCGTGGGCTGTCCTACAGATTAAAAGACGTAATAAAGATCTAAACCTTGATCTTCCTGAAGTCCACCGGCTTGCGGATCAGCTCGTAGTACTCTGGCAGCTCTTTCCGAGACGGCAGCTGGATGAACACCTCGCTCAGCTGACGCCCGCTGGCACTGCAGGAAGTGACATCACGAGGGTGAAACTGAACATCTCAAAAGCTCCTGAACCCATAGCATCAATGATATTTTACTCCATCTGAACACTATGAGAGAGAACATAATTTCTCATAGAACATAAACAAATTCTCAGCAAGACGATGATGAATTCATCTCAGTCTCTCTGCTCAGGGTGGCCTCGGCGTGTCATCGAGCCACCCTTTAATGACCGCCCACAAAAATCCTGAGACTGAAAACTGTTTGAATATATCGTTCAAAGTCTTTTCAGCAACTATTTTACAACATATTTAACATATTTTGAAAGAAATCTTTACACAGACTTTAACTATATAGAAGATGTGAAAATACATTTAGTGACTCGTCAATAACTTGAAGTCAGAAGCTACATATCACGAAGTCTGAGAAGGTTTTATGCTTTCTGGTCTCGGTTTAGGTGTAAAAATAACGTCTGTGTATTTTGAATTTAAATGTACGATAACTGTGTCAAACTGAGGTTTGGACGAGCACACGTGTGTTTTGTGTTTACAGTTCTGGGAAATTACACATGACTTCATAAAATGTGTGAAAACTGTCAGCTGACTTTCAGAGTTTCTATTAGTGTCAAAGGAAGTGTTACGCCACGTCTGGTTTGACCTTCAGCTGGCCTAAAACAAAACAATGCACACACACACACAGCAGAAAGACGATGAAGTAATACAGTGAAGTAATACTGTAAAACACAAAACACGAGTTTAACTGCTGATTTATCGTTTTCCAGCTGTGATTCAATATATATATTTTTGTTTCTACCTTTTAAATATCAGTTCATTTGCACCAGAAAACAAATGTATTTATGTAACGTGTACGACTCAGAGCGCTCTGACGTGTCTCGGGCTTCACCTGTCTTTATATTTGATGACGGCGTCCACGATCTTCTTCATCTTCTTCGTGAGGGCGGGCGGGTTCGGGGAGAGTTTCTCAGCCGGCGGTCGTCCCCTCTTTCTCTGCCTCTTCCCGTCTTCATCTTTGTCTCCTCGCCCTCGTCCTCCTAAAGAAGAGGAGGGACCGGGTAGATCCAGGTCCCGGTCCCGCTTCCTCTTGCGGGTCGTCTTTTTGTGACGTACCTCCTCTTCCACCTCCTCCAGCGTGCCCTCCTCTATCGCCTGCACGGAAACAAACAAGCTGTGAGATTAAAATGAAGTAATTTAGATCAGGAGAGAGGAGCTGATCCTTTATGCATGAAGTTTTATTTGTGTTTTAATGTGAAATCATTTCCCTCGCTCCGCTCTGAATGACCTTGAGCCACTGCTTCTCGGTCAGTGAGTCGCTGTAGTCCACCTCCTTTCGCTGCCGAGAGCCTCGTCCAAACATTTTCTCCTCCTCCTCCTCGCAGGTCAGACGTTCCACCTCAGCGTCGTCCTTCATGATCCAGGTGGGAAGCTCGTCCTCCTCCATCAGACGAGGCTTTCGTCGCGGGTTACGGGCGTCCTCGCGACGCCGGTCTAGGTCCATACGCTGAGAGAGGGAGAGGAAGAACAGAAGGGGAGAAGAAACAAATCCGTAGGGAGGGATTTTGGTTGAGTTAGTTTGCAGGTGAAGACGTCTGTGAGCTTTAAACGATCTTCAGAACACTGACCATGAACTGGTCAAACTCCTCCTCGCTCCGGGCGATCATCTGGTTGACTGTCTCGTCGTCCGGCACCTCGTCCTCCTCCTGAATACAACAGACACACATTGGCAACAGCGCATAAGCGAGTAAAGCCTTTGAAAATGTGTGTGTTGCTGGTGCTCGCACACACATTAATGCGTAGACACACTTCCTGACCCCAGACCTCGTCTTGCTCCTCGTGCTCCAGAATGGCCTGCAGGAAGGCCCTGCGCTCGTGGCTCGAAGACTTCTGGTCGAACATGCCGGCCTGGATGACCTTCTGGTCCACGTTCAGTTTGTACTTGGCAGCGGCCAAGATTTTTTCCTCCACACTATTGACAGTGCAGAGACGCAACACACGCACCTCGTTCTGCTGACCGATGCGGTGCGCCCGGTCCTGAGCTTGCAGGTCCTGGATGGGAAGAACGAGAATTAGTGCTCGAGGTTCAAAATCAAACCTCAGAGAGAGAGAGGGACGGCCGGAAAAGAGACGAGACAGACGAGGAGTCAACGAGCTGCCGTGACTGCGCCTCACCTGTAAACCTGCAGCACAGACCGAGCCGCCAACAAACACCGACCGCACAGATATCGTGACTAACGTTCAGCGGCCTCACAGGAAAACTCCTGAGCCTGAACTGTATGAACTCAGATGTACTTCCATCAGTTTAATCGTCTGTATGACCACACGGCTGACAGACAGTACAACAAAAACACTGAAACCTTTCTCAAGAAACTGAACATCACATGACAAAAGACAAACTTTTCAATACATACATGCTTTCAGCTGCTCCAACAAAGAAACTTCAGCTTAAAATTCACAAGCCATGAAATCAATTTTACTTTTAGAAATCTTCAATAAATTCTCATGTTTGAGAATCAGCTGACGATGAGCCACGTTCACACAGTGTCACAAAAACATTCAAACTATTATTAAACGATGCGTTTCCACAGTCTACATTTCAACCCAACAACAACCCAAATATTCAGTCCACATAACTGATGATCTGACCTGATCTGTCTACACCGGCATCCTGATCAAAAAAGGCACCAGAGCGTTTTTTATCTCGTCTCACGGCTGCAGAAAATTCAGGATGTCCCCACAGGAACTCAACATCAAGAAGGTTAATGTAGCACCATGGCGGCTGCAAGACGTTTACACCGAGCTCGGCAGAATCATTAAAGTCCAAACAATGATCTGCATTCACAAAGCCAGAGGCTGGAACAGGCCATGCAAACCACGAGCAGCAGGACTCTTTATTCATCGAACGATGCTGTGAGAAAAACTTCTGGTTTTCTCTTGTTGAGCTCAAACAATTCAAACCGATGTGCGTCACACCTGATGCGGGTTCCAGTCAGAGTCAAAAATCACCACCGTGTCGGCGGACTGAAGGTTGAGGCCGAGGCCTCCGGCTCTCGTGCTCAGGAGGAAGATGAAGTATTCTGACCCCGGGTCATTGAACGTCTTCAGCAGCATCCCTCGATCCTCCGCCTTGGTGGTGCCTAAAGATGGAGGACAAAGTAAGCAGTGAGAACGAACCGAGCACGAAAGGACGAACTCACAAACGCAACGTGATCGTCTCACCGTCCAGACGCAGGTACTTGAAGCTGCGATAGGCGAAGTAGTCCTCCATGATGGTCATGAGCGAGGTCATCTGACAGAACAGCAGCACTTTGTGGTTCGTGACTCTCAGCTTCGGGAGGATTCGATCCAACACCTCGAACTTCCCTGACGCCCGATACAGGTCAGGACTAACGGCAAGGCAGGCGGATGAAAGGGTTACAGTGTGTGTGTGTGTGTGTGTGTGTGTGTGTGTGTGTGTGTTCCAGCACTTACCCCTGGACTATCCCACCAGAGAATCCTAAATGCTCAGAGAAGGATTCCTGCAACAGCGATCAAATAAGTGTCACACACGGTCGAACACTTCAGCGTGTCGCCGTGCGTCACACTCTTCAGTCGTACCTCGATTTGCTGGAACATGTACGGGTGGTTGCAGATCTTCCTCAGCTGCATGATGGTGTTCATCAGCGTCTTCGTGCCTCCTTTGCCCTGACGAACACAACGAGCACGACGCCGTCACAGTGTCGTTCTTTCACCGACTCACACCACTCAACTCTGTGATTTCCTGATGGACAGTGAAGTACTCTGCTGTCTGAAGTGTTTGTGTCTCACCTTCTTGTCCTTCTCGGACCCGTCAGTCAGCAGGACGCCCTTGGCCTGCATGTGCCTGTACAAAACTCTCTGAAGAGACGACATGTCACACTTGATCACGTACTCCACCTGACGGAGGAGAGACAGGATGAATTCATGAAGAAAGACACCACCCACATGTGAGATCCGCTGGTGTGGACCAGTCTGTGTGTGTGCTGAGTCATGCCTTCTCTGGAAGCTGCGCCTCCACTTCCTTCTTTAACCTGCGTAACAGGAAGGGGCGTAGCACTTTGTGGAGGCGGCGGATGATCAAGATGGTCTCCTCTTCGTTGAGGTCCACCTGGAGAGAAAAAGAAAGACGCTGAAGCTCGTGCCTGATGTCACCTCTCGGAGGGAACGTGGAGTCCTGCACACCTTCTCTCCAGTCATGGCGAACGGGGCGTTGAACCACTGCTCGAAGGTGCTGCAGCTCTTGAAGATGGTCGGCAGGAGGAAGTTGAGCAACGCCCAGAGCTCGGGAAGTTTGTTTTGCAGCGGCGTTCCTGTCAGCAGCACTCGCCGCGGGGCCAGGTAGTGCGTGTTCAGGACCTGGGTCAGCTTACAGTGGTGGTTCTTCATGCGGTGGCCTTCGTCCACGATCATGTACTTCCAACGAATCTGGTTGGGTAGAGAGGAGAGGAGCATGAAGCTCCTGCTGAACACAGAACGTGCTCATGAGGATGATCGCTTGTCCAGTTTGTCCTCATGGACTCACGCTGGTTCAGTCCCAAGCCAAAGCCTTGAGCCTCCACATGAAGCCTGAACTACAACACCCACCTGTCACAGTCAGGAAGCCTATATGAGACTACATGAGTGCAAAGCAGCATGACGGCCACAGAGGACAGAGGGGGGGGCTCGGTAAACAGGCGGTGTCAGTGTGTGGCAGCACCTAGGAGAGAGAGCACTGAGCACAGCGGGGCGGTCAGACCGGACCGGATCAGAAACTTTTAGGAGTTTGGGGAGAAGGAGCCGACAAAGAGAAACACACTGAACGAATGATGAACACATGAGAATGTATGTGTGTGTGTGTGTGTGTGTGTGTGTGTGTCCTTCTATCCAGGCTCACCTTGGCCAGCACTTGTTTGTCCTTGATGATGTACTCGTACGTGGTGAGCAACACGTTAAACTTTCCGCTGCGCAGCTGAGGGACGAACGCTCGTCTGGCAGCAGGAGAGCCCTGAAACACAGAACAAATAAAGTTTGAATGACAAATAAATAAATGAGTGTATTCATATTTCTGTGTGCTGCGGCTGCAGAGACTCACCTTGTAGGAAACTTTGACGACGGTCGGTGCCCACTTGTCGAACTCATACACCCAGTTAGAAAGAGTCCTGTCAGCGTGAGACATCCAAGTTTGTTTAATAACAGAGTCGACTACACATTGTTATTTTATCAGAAGTATTTCTACCTAGACTGACCACAGCAGACAGATGTATCGTTTCATCAAAAAGGTTCAGTCTGGACATCTACACGGATCAAACGAGTCCAGCTGCCCCAGACTGAACCTTTTTGAAGAGAGACGACCTGGATGACTGAGAACCTTCACAGACTTCTTAACCATCAGAACGACACGTCAGCAATATTTCTGCACAGTTGCACATAAATACGAAGCTACACTAATATTATCAGTCATAAAGTATCTCTGGCTGTGATTCCAGTGGTGGCCGGGGAAGATTACGACTCGAACAAATCCACGACATACTTTTGTCTGATGAAATATTCTGATCTCTGTTTACAGAGGCACAGACGTGTTAAGTTTCTCTTATGAAGGAGGAAAAATATTCGTGCAGCTCACGAGAGGGGTACGATGATGAGGTAGGGTCCGTTGAGCCGTTTGTGCTCCATGAGGTACGTGATGAGGGCGATGGTCTGGATGGTTTTTCCCAAACCCATCTCATCCGCCAAGATCCCGTTCAGGTTATTGTTGTATAGGGAAACCAGCCACTCCAGACCTTTAATCTACAGAGGAGGACGAGACGCTCAAGCTGGAGACAAAGTGTCAACATGCATGTCTGTCTGTGAGTGGACAAAGAAGATCGTGCTCACCTGATACTGTTTCAGCTGTCCGTTTATTAACAAAGTGGACTGTTTCTCCACCTTCTCCGTGACGGCGTGAGCCACAGAATAATACGACTGGAGGCCTCGGGCAAACGCCGCGCCGCTGTACTCATCGTCCACGTCCTGTTTAGCGTTTCTGCAGAGGAAAGAGGCCGTGACAACACACACGCTGCTAAAACTGTCCCAGACTGAAGTGTAGCACTTTGTGCACTCACTCGATGATGTGACGGACGTCCACCTCCGACACGTCTTCGCTGTCCGGGTCTGTAATCTTCTTCTTTTCCTCCACCGGGGTCGAGGACGGCTGAGGCTCCTCCTCTTCCTCCTGTCACACAGCTGGTCAGTGATCGGGGCAGCCAATGTCAAACTGGCTTCAAACACGTCTTTTAAAGAACAACCCACCTCCTCCTCTTCCTCCTCCTCGCTGTCTTCACTGTCGGAGCGGGGAGCCACCTCATAACTGGACAGAATACACGCTCACATTCAGTAAACAGCATCTGAATATTTCTATAACCCCTCCCCAGTTATCAGCAACGTGTCAGCTGACGTCCTGTAATGTGAAGCATGTTCCATCCATCGTCTCACCCCGGGTTCATCTCCAGCCAGGTGTCCAGCTGTCCGGCTTTGGGAGCGTCCACTCCCGTCAGGATGTTCCCGCTGTCCACGTGGATGACCTTCACGGGCAGGTCGCTCATCTGACTCGTCTCATCCAGAGGCTGCAGGAGAGGAGAGGAGGGACAGATGATTCATTTCATGGATGCCTCATTCTTATACTCATGTTCTGTCCCTTTCTTGGACCTTTCCTGGTTAAATAAAGGTCATAAACAGTCAGGACTGATTTCTGAACATGCACACATGGTCACCTTCAGTTTGGTCATCTGTTGTAGATTTGTAGAAATAATGTTTGAGTACACTCTTTTTTTTTTTGTTGCTATGGCAGCACTACAACAAAACATCTCTTCTGAAGCTTTGTGTGAAATCTAAGGAGACAGCAACCAGACAAAGACTCAGGCTGGCATGATGAACGAGCAAGTTTAGATTTTAGTGTAACTAAACCCTCAAACCACTTTTTCAGATGAATACAAACACACATGTGCATTTAAAGTATTCAGACTCTGCATATTGTTCAATGAATATGCAGCAACTGAACATCACTATTGGCTGATGTGTGTCAGGTGAAGGTGAGAGCAGATGCTACAGTAAGTTTGGTTAACTTGAGGCCACGCAGCCTGTAATCATAAATTCATGTGAATTTGGGGGTTTAGTTTCATCGACTACATGTTCCTGACTGGAATAATAATAATAAACAATCTCTATAGACTTGAGGCCTTACAGGGTCAGTTATCTGCTCACCTCTCCATCAGGACCCATGGCAGGAGTCTGACCTTCAGCGATCTCCATCTGCAGGACAAGAAGAAGCTGATTCATCACAGAGATCACACACGACTCCCGATGACGAGACGTGATGACGTGCACACGTACCTTCTTCTTTCTCTTCTTCTTCTTCTTCTTCTCCTTGAGAGCCTGAGCAGCTTTGTGCGCTCGGACCAGCTCGGTGAGGTTGGCGACGTACTCGTCGGTCTGCTGCAGCAGGTACGCCAGGCGCTTGTCCTTCTTCTGGTCAATCAGTTTCCGATAGCCCTCCTCATCCTCGGCCTGCGAGGACAGACACATGCACAGTGTGTAAGGACGGTGTGTGTGTGTGTGTGTGTGTCCTGGGAATGAATGCTCATGTTCATCTCCTCACCATGAGCCTCCTCATCCTCTCTTTCTCAATGCGCTCGTTCTCTTTCTTCTGCTCGCGCTCAGTGTTGGCGTGGTAGGTCGCCACGGCTTTGGTCAGTTTCTGCATTTTGCCCGTGATGGAGCGGTGGTACTCCTTGAAGTCTTTGGCGTGCTGCAGGATGCTGTTGAGGTACTCCTGAGATGAAGAGTGTGAGTTTGGGTGAAGGCCAGAGAGAACAAAACACAATCTGACATCGATCTAGCATCTTTAATCTTATCGCAGCGACGTCACGACCGTCCGCTACCTGATGCTTCTGCCTGCGTTTGCGCTCTTGCTCAATCTTCTGCTGTTTCTCCAGCTTCTCCGTGATGCGGGCCTCTCGCAGGGACTGGCGCTTGCTTCGCTTGTAGGCCTTGGCGTCAAGGGCGGTCTCCAGAGCCGTGTCACGACGCATACACACCACCACCTCCTGACGCAGCTGTGGAGAGACAAATACACAAACATGGACCACCGGAAACATGCAGATGTGACGTTATGGAGGTGGAAGTGTTGGATGACGTGGTGTGTACCTGTCTCTGGAAGTTCAACAGTCGGAGGGCTTTGAGCTCTATGGTAGCTTTGGTACGTAAATCACCAGCCAGGGAGCCCGGCAGGTTCTCCAGTTCAGTGATACGATGAGTGATCCGAGCCTGTAACCTGAACAAACAGCACGGAGCTGCAGTCAAGTTATTTCTTTACCTTGACTTGTACTCCGGTGAAAAGAAGCCCTGGCGTACCTGAACTCTCTCTCCTGCAGAATCTCGACAGGATCGAGGCCGCACGGTTTCTGAATGGGGGTGATGCGGTTCTGCTTGGCGTGGTAAGGCATCATGGGAGTCGGCTGCGCCGGCTGGCCGGGGGATTGGGTCTGTGGAGGCATCACCGGAGAGGCAGCAGGAGGAACTGACGGAGGGGCGGGAGAGGGCCGGCCGGTGGGCTGAGGGGGAATCAGCTTTTGGGGCGCGTTGGAGGGGGCGGCTGCATTCACCATGGGGCCTGGAGGGACGAGCGGTGAGGGACGGGTCAATATGTATATATATATATATATACACACATATATACACACATCTGTTCTCACACTATGTAACTTTGGGCTCCGGGTCGGGAGAAGTACGTAACGCTTTACGGCACTAAGTCACACAGCAGCAACTATTTCACTGATTCTGGTGAAACTGGATCATATTTTATGGAGGAAATGTTTTCTGGTTTTCCCTCTGATGTCCTCCGGCTGCTCCGCCTCAACTCTCTGTGATTTACAGAGTTTATGATGGACAGTGAAGTAAACTGCTGACAGCTGTAGCTGCTGTTAGCTCAGTCTAGCAGTCTGTTAGCATGCTGTTAGCCTCCTGTTAGCTCAT
Source organism: Larimichthys crocea (assembly GCF_000972845.2). NCBI lineage: Eukaryota > Metazoa > Chordata > Actinopteri > Sciaenidae > Larimichthys > Larimichthys crocea. Next base: position 8,907,582 of record NC_040020.1, read on the forward strand.
AGTCTGTTAGCCGCTGTTTAGCTCAGTTAGCTCAGTCTGTTAGCTTCTGTTAGCTCATGTTAGCTCAGTCTGTTTACCGCTGTTAGCTCATGTTAGCTCAGTCTGTTAGCCGCTGTTAGCTCATGTTAGCTCAGTCTGTTAGCCGCTGTTAGCTCATGTTAGCTCAGTCTGTTATCGTGTTAGCTCATGTTAGCTCAGTCGTTAGCTCTGTTTAGCTCGTTGTTAGCTCAGTTAGCCAGTCTGTTAGCCGCTGTTAGCTCATATTAGCTCAGTTGTTAACTGCTGTTAGTCAGTTAGCTCCGTCGTTAGCTCAGTCTGTTCCGCCGTGTTGTCATGTTAGCTCAGTCTGTTAGCCGCTGTTAGCTCATGTTAGCTCAGTCTGTTAGCCGCTGTTAGCTCATGTTAGCTCAGTCTGTTAGCCGCTGTTAGCTCATGTTAGCTCAATCTGTTAGCTCAGTCTGTTAGCTCATGTTAGCTCAATCTGTTAGCTCAGTCTGTTAGCCGGGCTGTGAGCTCAGAGCACCGGGGGGCTGCTGATGGTATCAACCGACGTTGTACATTAATATAATATTAGTTTAACCGACTTCTGTTTCTGCAGCCGACTAGTCTCTTACCTGGGTTGAGGAATATATATATATATAAACTTCCTCTAATGTCTCACAGCAGAGGCTGACTCAAGGTCTTACAGCAGCACCATGTACCTTCAGGCCAGGACTTGGGAGGTCCGTTTGGGTTTTGTCCCTGCATCCCAGCTGGAGTACCTGATGGGCCTGGAGGAGGCATGTTGGGACCCATCATTCCTAAAGAAACACAGGTTTTATAAAACCAAAGAAGAAGACTGTGGGAGGGAGTCAGCTTTATATTACAGAGGTTCCCCACTCACCATGAGCTCGACTGTAACCTGAGCCCATTGGCCCAGGTCCTGGTCCTGGTCCTACTGGTCCACCCCCTGGTCCTCCTCCAGCTCCAGGAGCCAGGCTGGGCATGGGCTGCTGCTGCTGCATCCCAGGCATCGGCCTCTTCCCTTGGACAGCCATCTGGAGGTGGTCTGGGAGGGGCTGTCCCCGGGCCAGCATCTTATAAGCCATGATCTGGGCTCTGAGTTGGTGTAGCTGGTTCTGGTTGAAGGGTGTAGGGCCACCAGGGCCGCCTGGACCTCCAGGGCCTGTAGGCCCTACAGATTCAAGCCCAGATCCAAGGCTGGGGACACTGGAGGAAAGACTGGGTCCAGGGCTGGGGCCTGGGCCGGAGCTACCTGGAGGCCCAGGCCGGTTACTGGGACCTAGAGAGTGTTGATCTCCACTGGGGCCATCTAAAGGTGTCGAGGCAGAACCGGGTCCACCAGAGGAGGAGGAAGAAGAGGATGATGGCATAAGAGGTCCTGAGGGAGGACCGTTTGAAGGGACGGGGCTGGAGTGGTCAGATCCACCCAATGGAGAGTGATAACCTGGAGGAGACAGACAGGTAGATGAGCTGCTGGGTGCAGTGTTTTACTGAAGGTCTCACTTTGAGGTTGCCTGGTAACACACCAGACTGTTGTTTCATCATTTGTGATTCACAACGCTAAACCTGTCTGTGTGTCTGTGTGTCTGATGTGTCACGCTTAGAAAAACCCGTCTTACACAACGCTGCAAAGGATGAGATTGCTTCAGACTCACACCTGAGTCGCGCCTTACCTTGCGAGTGTTGGTCCAGCGGGCTCGGCGGGGGGCCCATCCCGCTGTGCCCGCCCTGCCTCATGGACAGACTCTTCATCTGACTGAAGCGACTCTCCTCGCTCATGGTCTTCTCGTGCATGCTCTCCAGAGGCTGCAGGAAGAATTGACATGATCAGGGACGATCGGCAAAATACACATTAATATAAATAACGAGATAATTAGTACGTATGATGAAGGGAAAGGAGATTAATACACAGCTGCAGCCTGTCAGGTAGAAATATGGTATATTGCCCTTATAGAACTCACCTGTTCACATTATATTAAGGCTTAAAGTTATGCAGGATTAAGAGCGTGCACGCTTTGATTGACAGGTGGCTCGTCATTCAGCCCGCCTCAGGGTCAACACAGGTGTTACCAACGATACTAATGAAGGCTCTGTTCCATTTATCGCACCACAGCAGCACCCTGACTCTGTTTGACCTATTTCATGTCAAAATGGCTGCTATGGAAACGAAAAATATGAAGCTGCATGTGAGAGGAGGCCACAGACAAGATGATGTGTTTGTATTTGTACCACAGGTAAAAAAATCCTGGTTAAACGAGGTCACTTCCTGTCCTTCACTCAGGTTAGTCGGCGTGTTCCTGCAAACAGTCAACAGGTTATCTCCTCCGTCCTCCTGATCAGGTGTTCCATGTTTCCTGAACCGAACCGACCCGTCACACTCCTACACTGAAGACCGAACTCATAAGAACTGGAAATAAAATAAAATATATATAATTATATATATATATATTATAATGATATATATATATATATATATATATATAGTATATATATATATATATATATATATGTATGTGTGTGTGTGACGGGCTCTGATATCTCTGGTTTAATGAGTTGTTTCGTGTTCTCTGGGCCGGTGTGGGTCAGTCTGTCTGATCTGGTTCTGCAGAGTCAGTGAAGTTTGGTTCTGCTGAACGCTCACAGTCCAAAGATCAGCTCCTCCCATGTGAATCTGATGCATAAATAACTCTCGCTTTAAATGTATTTAAAAGCAGCTGCCGGCGTGTCTCAGCGGGTGTGCGTACGTCCTTACTTTGTGCAGAGGGTGCATGTTGTCCTGCCCGTATCCGGAGGGGCCCGGCTGGGGGTGTCCAGAGGAAGGAGGGCCGGGGCTGGGGCCCATCATACTGTGAGAGGAGCCCGGAGAGGGCCCGGGGCTGGGGCCCAGCATTGCACCAGGGGAGGGACCTGGACCAGGGGAAGGACCCGGGCGTGGGGTTCCTCCCATGGGGGGATCTGGGGTCGACATGGCCCTGGATCTCCTGCTCCCGGATGAGCAGCAGGGACCTGATGGAGAGGAGACAGACGGTGAGAGCGTGACTTCATGATGTGATGAGGCTGAACTTTGTAAAGGAGCTCTGCTCTCTGATGAATGGAGTGGGTGCACAGTGTTTGCAGGCTCTGGGTGCGCTGCGCCAAATCAGCCGGTTTAACGCGCCTCCAGCTGCGGCTCTGCCGCTGCACACGCACTGAACGCGGGCAGAGCCTGCAAATTCTGCAGACGAGCACCATGCGACTGAGAATGTGCAGTCAGACATGATCAGCCTCTCTCTCGTTAAATATAAAAAAGGGGAATGGCGGACTGTGCTTGTGCTTGTACTGACCTACCCGCATCAGCAGGACACGCAGTCGTGCGTGGATCTCTGCGCTCCGCGCTCTAATGTCTGTGCGGTCGGAAGAAAACGCAGCAGTCGTCGTAATTAGTCACTCACCCGCTTCGTAATCTGCTTCAAGCGTTGATTTGTCTCACCGACGTGGCTCGAGCGCCCCCTCCGCCGCTCCTATGACCGAATGTCTAGTCACGGCCGGACGGCAGCGCGCATGCGTGCGCAGCCACAGCCAGGCTGCACTCACACAGTCACAGGTGACTTTTTTTTTTAAATATTAATATATTTAAATTAATTAGATCAGACTGTACTTTATTCAGTTATTTATTAATAAACCATGATTAGTGATTAATTGAGAGTAATAAAAAATACAGGGAGAATACATTAAATTTACTAAATTAAATAATTTAATCATCATACCTTTAACTTTATTCTTCTATTTAATATATTTATAATATATTTTTTTCATTATACAACTGTGGTTGTTGGTGTAAATTAATAATGCAAGACAAAAAGAAAGAAATTAATAAAATTAAATGAATAAAATCATTAAATCTTTAACTTTATTAGATCAGACTGTACTTTATTCAGTTATTTATTAACAATAAACTGGATGATAGGAGGCTAAGAACAGAGTAATTAAAAATACAGGAAGAATACACTACATTTACTAAATTAAATAATTTAATCATCAAATCTTTAACTTTATTCTTCTATTCAATATATTTATATTATATATTTTTTCATTATACAACTGTGGTTGTTGGTGTAAATTAATAATACAAGACAAAAAGAAAAAAATTAATTAAATTAAAAGAAACATCAAAGCATTATGAGCGTTCACTTTTTGTGGTAAATAAATTCTAAATTAACATATAAATTAATTAACTAAACTAGAAACAAAATACTCAAATCTTTAACTTTTCTTGTTCTATTCAATATTTTTTTTCTTTATTATATAAAATTTTATCGTGACGAATCGGAGGTTAGGATGATCCAACAGATTAAACATGAATAAACATGATAAGAAACAAACAGTCTGGACTTTAAAGGTCCAGTCTGTCAGATTCAGGCTCTGTGTACATGAAGATGGCAGAGATGGAATATAAAGCTCAGAACTGTTTTCATTCATGTTGAATCACCTGAAAGAAGAATCAGAGTCCTGTTACCTCAGGATGAGACTTTTATATCTGCAGCTCTTCTTCCACAGAGGTTCAGGGTCTAAAATCCTTTAAGGCTCCAAAATAACCTGAAACTTCACGTTAGTGAGTGTTCCTGCAGCTCCTGGGTGACAGTTTTCACCGTGCAGCATCGTTTCATTACATGAGTGAAGAAGTTTGGTGGACTGAGGAAGGGTTAATCCATTCATTTATATCTAATGATGAGAATAACTCACTGAACGTTCAGCGTGAACAAACGTGAAACCAGATCACAGGACGTCCAGCTTCCTCTAAGGGAAACCTGAAATGTGGAAGGGGAGTTTCACCGTGCCGTGACCTTTACGATGGGAATAAACCATGAACTCTGAGTGCATCACTTCAAAACTACAAACCTAGAAAGTACAAGACGCCAGTAAAGATGTGATTCCAGTGTTTGAAGTTTAATCAGGACAACAGACTGAAGAACAGTAGTAGTGCAACTCGCAGTAGCCTTCATGTAAAAAAAAAAAAAGGAACAAACAGAACAGAAGCTTGAACATCAGGTGAAGAATCCATGAACACAAAGTAAAACCCACGAACAGAAGCTGCTCCGAGCTTCACTCTGCTGAAGCATCCTGATAACTCCAGAATCCTGCTTCACCCGGCGAGTGACGGAGCTCTTCAGGAGCTTTGTAACAGAAGACGTGGAAGTGTTTAATATTCTTAACGATCAATAAGAGAGAGAGCCAAAGATCGAGAGTGAGTTTCATCTGTTCGAGACGCTCCTGGAAGAAATCAGCACACTCATTAAAGACAAACTGCACGAACTCCACACTCGCTCACACAAACACAAACTCAGGGAACTGATAAATAAATGATCTACAGCAGATAGTTTATAATACAACAACACCCACCCCCACCCGAACAGTGACCACACATACGTCACCTTCAGCGTGTCCAGTTCACACAGGAGGACTTTAAAGCGTCTGATTTTACTCACACGTGCTCGACTCTGAGGCTCTTTAGGTGTCTGATAAAGTGAATGGAGAATTCTTCAAGTGCTTTCTGACCATGCTCACGCCTCAGCCACCTGTCGGCGTACAACATCCACCCACGCACGAAGAAGGTGAAGCCACACAGTTTGTTTTTCTATTGTTTAACGTTGAAGGTGATGAAGCACAAACGCGTCACGTCCACCTCGGAGCTGCACCGTCGACAGAATCGAGTCCTTCCCTTTGAAAAGGAAATGAGGTGAGAGCGGACAGAGAGCGTTACAAGAAGACGAACTCGTCACTGTTTCGTCTGTTGTTGCTCCTGCCCAGCCTGCCCGGGGGCAGGATGTGGGCTGCGGGTCCAGTGTTATTGCTGCTGTGACCCTCGAGTCCGTAATCCTGACCCCGACCCTCCACGAAGGTGAAGATGGGGTACTTCTCCTTCGATGACGACAGCGCCTGAGGGGACGACAAAACCTGGTCAACACAAACCGTCAGAGAATGACACGAAGTATCAGACTCACTGCTGTCGTGATAGCTCTTACAGGTGTACAACGTGTCACCAGGTGAATTTTGGTCTGTCAGCAGCTCACAGGTGAGCCGCTCGTCTGACGGGCTGAGTGAATGATTGAGTGAGGCTCTCCTCCGCCATGCAGCACGCTGTGGTCTGCACCTTTGTCACACATGCTGCAGTTTCTTTTGGTTAAGCTGCAGCCGGTACCGGACGGGCTGCATGAAGCACGCTGAGTTCCCGCTGTATGAATCACTTCTTTACAGCCCTGACGCTCTTTTATTTGCTTCTCTCTGCTCTGCATTGTTGGATTGTTTCCATTCATTCATTCATTCATTCATTAACATCTCGCTCTCTCTACATGTTTCACTCACACACCTCATCGTATCCTCAGTTCTTCTTATTTTCACCTTCAGCCTGCGTCTCCCTCATTTTGTCTGAGTGACACTTTCTGTTCGAGTTAGGAACCTTTTGTTACGTTGATTATTTTGCTGTTAATTGTTAGAAATAAAGACTTTGAGTGTTGTAATCTTTGTTGGTGGCTGAAAAGAGGAGAGTCTCATTCTAATGTTGCACCGTGTTGCACTTATTCCTCTTGTTCAACTGACCGTTAAATGTGTTGGAGGGCCTTTAAAAGTTTATCTGAACATAACGAGGCTTCAGCAGACTGAGATAATTAAAGCCTGCTGAGCTTTAATGATGGGCAAGTAAAACAAAGACTCTTCAGGTAAAACTCACCTCACTGACGGCAGAACACAGAGACTCAAAGTCTTTCTTGTTCTTGGCGTAGAAGCCGATGGTGCAGCTCGGGTCCATGCGGTTGAAGGGCATCTTTTTGGGAGCGCTACAGTGGAACGACTGGAGAGCGACAGAGGTCAGATCAATAAGAGTTCATGACTGGACGTGTTATCTTTCTGTCATACAGTCAAAACACTATTGAGTTTGAAAGTCACGTGATCCGAGTCAGCTGAGAGAGAGATAAACTAACCTCCAGTGAGAAGTTGACTTGTGACACGTCCACCACAGGCTGGCAGTAGTGAGGGTCCAGATACAGCAGCTGCTCGTCTAACACGTGGGAAGAGGACGAGAAAAGGAATTAAAACACAGAATCAAACCTGAAATATCAGAAATAAAACAACAAGCACTGGATTCAGATATGTTTAAAATAAAAGAAAAGGTCCAGACTTTAATTCTCGTAACCACATTCAGTTTCCAAATCACTTCTCACTTCTTCTTTTGTGAGCTGATGATGATTTTCAGAATCGTTGTTCCAGTACTGAGAATCAACAACCAGCAGGAAAAAGAAGAAACCGACTTTCCATGAAAAGAGATGAAGTGACTGATTTACATTTTTAAACAGAAACCTGGCAGTGAGCAAACATTTGAATTAGACTAGAGCGACGCTGTTATTACTGCACTGAAGGAAAACTACTGATGCACGAGGACAGCTGATGTTTCAGAGTATCGTGAACCTTCAGAGTTATTGATTCATAAATGTTGGGCTGTTTAAATCATTCAATCTGTTTAACTGCACAGTATCAGTTAGATAAAATGAAATATGACAGCGAGGGAGCAGTCTATGTGACACATTTCTACCTGTTAAAGGTTTAATCCGCCTCTTCACACGCCACTGAGGTGTTCACATGAAGAAGTTTTATTCTGAGTGACTCTATAAAAACAGGTGGAGCCATCTTTCCGTTTGCTTTACTCAGCCCTGAAGCAGCAGACTCCTGATCATCATCCTGCCGTAAGCACAGCGGCGTCTCTCTGCTGATGTTTACCCAGCCTAAGTTTTCAGTTAACTGACTCTGAACAGGTGAGTCAGGCATGAGCTGCGAGATTGAAGGGAGGCGGTCACAGGAGTGCAACATGTTCAGCGTCCTGAATCAGGACTTGTTGGTTCTCACCTTGGAAGCCGATGAAGTAAAGCGAATGCTTCGGCTTGCCTCCGATGATTCCAGTGCAGCAGTCCAGCTTCAGGATGTTCTGGAAGTGAACACAAGAGGTTCAGAGTTCAGAGACATGAGAGAGAACCTACATCAGGCACCACAGCAGGAACGTGTCAGACCTTGACACATTCGATGTAGGACGGGTTGAGGGCTTCTCCTCCGAGCCGCACAGGCACCAGGATGATGACGGACTTCCAGGCTTGGCTGGACGGATCGGGCGGGTTCTGGCTTAGTGAGAGGTCACACAGACGGACCACGTCCTCTTTGTACACTGCAGCGTGCAGAAACACGATGAGAAAAAACACGTACGCAGGAAGAGTGACGAGATATTTCCACCTGTCAATCTCACCTGTACAATCCTGAGCCACGTACACCGCCAGGTTGTGGAGTGCAGACGTCTTAGCGACCGCTTTCCTGAAAGAAAAGTGTTTTAATGAAACAGTAAAGCTTCACTTGGAAAGAAAATCCTGCTTCCAGGTTCTTACCGTAGTATGTGTGCCACTATAGAGGGGCCGTACCAGTCGCCGGCCTTCTTCCCTGAACTTTTGCCGACTTCCACCAGCTGGTGGATCCCAAAAGGTGCCGAGGGCTGATCCCCGAACCAGGTGACCAACCTGTGGTGGACGGGCTCTGCCTGTCTGTCCCTCACAGACTCGGGTCTCTTTTTCTGGCTGCATTTGGGGCGCTGCTCGCTCGGCGGGGACTTTTCAGGGGTGTTGGATCCTCGCGGGGAGCCGAAGGAGGGGATGGGGACTCCTCCGGCACGGGCTGGGGAACGAGGCCTGAAGACCTCAAAGTCCACGTCGGTTAGCTGCTGAGCATCCGGCCAAGCCCAATCTACGGAATGAACACACACGAAAGAAACTGACATGTTAGAAAAAGACAGAATGAGGACAGAGCATGAGAATGAAAAGAAACAGAAATAACAGGATAAGTCAGGCAGAAAAATGTGTGAATAATGTACACCCAGATAAAAGTGGGAAGAAGAACACAAGGATGACACAAAGGGAAAGAACAAAAGGACGTCAGATCTCTGCATGTAAGAACTGTCATTCATATGTCTGTGCATGTGTCAGAGAGAGAGAGAACTGGATCAGTCATGGCTGATGTTTCAGAGAGACTCGACCTGCATTTTCTGCATTCAGTCAAACTGTGGAGCTGGCAGAGACACAAACCTCTGGGCATCAGATGGACCAGGAGCCCCTGCGCCAGCAGCATCTGCCCGCTGCGCAGCATGCAGCCCCAGCCGCAGTCTGTGGTCAATGTGGAGCCCTCCAGCTGAGGGAAGTCCTTCCTGTAGGTCAGCCAAATCCTGGACACGAAAGCCAGACGGAAGCGCTCCACCTCGTCTGAGCAGAGGTGAAAGAAGAGGGCGAGACGGAGATTTTAAAAAAAAGACAGAATAGAAAAGGTGTTACACCTGTCTGTGGGTTTCATCACATGTTTGTCTGACATGAGAAAGTTCCACGAGCAAAGGGGGAAACTCTCTGCTGCATCTCAGAGGAAGACGGTTCAAACCGCTGTGGTTAACCAGAGCACACATCACAGCACCACCTGGGTCTCTTTCTAGAGCAGATACATCTGCTGACACTCACTTCTGATTTCTGATGCATGTTTGTGAAGCTCACCTTCACTGTTGAGCAGATACGAGTGTCCCAGCACGGTGACTGGGGACACCTTGTTGAAAGAGGTTTTAGATTTAACCGTCCAGCCTGCAGACGGAGGAGCAGGGACATGTTAGTAATGACAGAAAACCGCCTGAGGCTTTGTCAGATGTCGTCACCATGTAACACCGAGAGCACAAACCATATTTGACGTTGTTCCACGCTGACATCAGTTTGGCTTTCAGTCTGTCCATCTCGTCGGGCTCTCCGGTTGCATCTCTGCTGCTTGGATCTAGTGTCTGCGGCGTCCTGAGGCCGAAGCTGCCCTGTCGGTCCAGCGGCTGCTGCTGCTGCCTCCGGCCCTCCATCAGCTCATCCTGCATCACTCCCCCCACGTACTGCGCTGCGCTGGGGGAAACCGAGTTCATGCCTCCGAGGCCTCAGAGCTGGACTCCGGTGCTCGGCATTGCAACACAGAACTGACGACGGGGAAAGAGGAGACAGGAAGAGAGAGAGCGGGTAAATTATTGACTGTTGATAGGAGTTCTTCACTCTGCCTGAAACTCTTTGACTTTACATATGAGACTTAATATTGACTCACTATCACACAGCATGTTTGTACTTCATTTAACCTAATATTGGCCAACACTTCTGTTTCTCCACGCTGTCCTTTTACTATTTGCACTTCTGCCTACATACATGTTGGACATGGACATGTCTGTCCATCCAAGAGGACACATCCACCTCTGTTTTTGGAGGACTTATTCCTTCTCTGGATCTTTAGATAAATATAAAACTGACTTGACATGCTCAGTTCGTACACGATGTTCAAGCTCACGGACTCCGGACGGCAAAATACTTTAAAAACAAGAAGCCTGGTAGCTGGTTGCCCCCCCGCTGCTGCCCATCACTCCACCATCTGTCTCTCCACATTTGCATGTGAACAGTGTGTACATTAACGTGTGTGTGTGTGTATTTCGGGTTAAAATGTAAAGCTGAGTGAAAAAAAAGAATTTCCCATCGAGGGATAGATAGAAGTATCTCTTCTTCTTCTTCTGGTTTCCCTGTCAGACTCTTCGACACCTGATCACAGTGAAGTTTCTGTTTAAATTACCACCAAATTTAATTTTTCATCTGCATTTATATTTCCATTGCAACTCTACTTACCATGTGCAATATTATTTACATCATGGCCACTTCACCTTCAGTACTCATTTTGCACGTCTGTCTGTTGTTTGCCTGTTTTTTGGTTGTTGTTGTTCTGAGTGAATTTCCCCGTTGTGGGATAAATAAAGTCTAATCTAATCTCTCCTTGTGTTTGGTATGTAGAGGTTTGTCACATGCCTTGATTACACTAAAAAGGAAACCGGCACTACAACCTCATTCACGCCTGCATCCATCCATGAGCCAAAAAACTCATAAACTCCTCACTTCCTGAAAATACACACACACACACACACACACACACACACACACACACACACACAGCTGCTGTCCTGAAACTGATGAGTCTTGAGTTTGACTGACTGATCACACTGATGGGAACATTCATCATGTGACGAGCATTTGACAGCCGGCTTCTCTCTGTCAGTCATCTGATGATGTAGCTCTTATTATTCAGTCTGTCTGTCATGACTCACAGTGACTTAAACCTCTGTCTGTCACGACTCACAGTGACTTAAACGTCTCCTGTCACAACTCACGGTGACTTAAACCTCTGTCTGTCACGACTCTCAGTGACTTAAACCTCTGTCTGTCACGACTCACAGGGACTTAAACCTCTCCTGTCACGACTCACAGGGACTCAAACCTCTCCTGTCACGACTCAGTGACTTAAACGTCTCCTGTCACGACTCACAGTGACTTAAGCGTCTCCTGTCACGACTCACAGTGACTTAAACGTCTGCTGTCACAACTCACAGTGACTTAAACCTCTGTCTGTCACGACTCAGTGACTTAAACGTCTGCTGTCACGACTCACAGTGACTTAAACCTCTGTCACGACTCACAGTGACTTAAACGTCTCCTGTCACGACTCACAGTGACTTAAACCTATGTCTGTCACGACTCACGGTGACTTAAACCTCTCCTGTCACGACTCAGTGACTTAAACCTCTGTCTGTCACGACTCACAGTGACTTAAACCTCTCCTGCCACGACTCACAGTGACTTAAACCTCTGTCTGTCACGACTCAGTGACTTAAACCTCTTCTGTCACGACCCAAAGTGACTTAAACCTCTCCTGTCACGACTCACAGTGACTTAAACCTCTCCTGTCACGACTCACAGTGACTTAAACGTCTGCTGTCATGACTCACAGTAACTGAAACGTCTCCTGTCACGACTCACGGTGACTTAAACGTCTCCTGTCACGACTCACAGTGACTTAAACGTCTCCTGTCACGACTCACAGTGACTTAAACCCCTGTCTGTCACGACTCAGTGACTTAAATAACTCACAGTGACTTAAACGTCTCCTGTCACGACTCACAGTGACTTAAACCTCTGTCTGTCACGACTCAGTGACTTAAACGTCTCCTGTCACGACTCAGTGACTTAAACCGCTGTCTGTCATGACTCACAGTGACTTAAACCTCTCCTGTCACGACTCACAGTGACTTAAACCTCTGCTGTCACGACTCGCAGTGACTTAAACCTCTGTCTGTCACGACTCACAGTGACTTAAACCTCTGTCTGTCACGACTCAGTGACTTAAACGACTCACAGTGACTTAAACCTCTCCTGTCACGACTCAGTGACTTAAACGTCTGCTGTCACGACTCACAGTGACTTAAACATCTCCTGTCACGACTCACAGTGATTTAAACGTCTCCTGTCACGACTCACAGTGACTTAAACCTCTGTCTGTCACGACTCAGTGACTTAAACGACTCACAGTGACTTAAACCTCTGTCTGTCACGACTCACAGTGACTTAAATCTGCCTGTCACGACTCACAGTGACTTAAACCTCTGTCTGTCACGACTCAGTGACTTAAACGACTCACAGTGACTTAAACCTCTGTCTGTCACGACTCACAGTGACTTAAACCTCTCCTGTCACGACTCAGTGACTGAAACGTCTCCTGACTCACGGTGACTTAAACCTCTGTCTGTCACGACTCAGTGACTTAAACCTCTGTCTGTCACGACTCACAGTGACTTAAACCTCTCCTGTCACGACTCACGGTGACTTAAACCTCTCCTGTCACGACTCACAGTGACTGAAACGTCTCCTGTCACGACGTCTACAGCACATATTGACGTTTCAAACACCGGGCACGGAGCTAATGACCTCCTCCACACCTCCACACCTCCACACATCAAACCTCCACCTACCTGCTGTAAAGCCGGTCAAGCTGCTCGGTCCTCTGTCGTGTTTGGACTCATGTCAGTGATGTCCTGTCCTCTCTGTCTCTCTGTCTGTCCTCACGGAGACATTCACCGAAGCTAGCTCGCTCGCTAGCTCCCGGCGTTAGCTCTTACCGGACACCGGCGCTCCTAACGACCTCTCAGCTGAACACATCCGGTGTCAGCACCGAGCACCGGCCTCCGCCTGACAGCTGGGCTCATGTGTGGACACAAACCGAGCAGACAGTCCGGATCACAGCGGTTTTACTTCCCCATGAACAGTCCGCCGCTTTATTAGCATGTCCCCCCTTTAAACAGCGGAGGACGGCTACTTCCTGTTGTCGTTTCCTGCCGGCGCGACGCCATTGGCCGGAGTGATCACTGTGACGAAGCTGATTGGATGATTTCTGAATAATGGAGTTTAGCGGTGTGCTATTGGCTAATATTAACGCCTCGAGTTATGTAATCTGTAACCAAGGCTACAGGTCACATTACAGTAAATAGATCAAATATATTTAATTAGTGACAGGTGCACATGGTATATATGATTATATACATAATTATAGAATTCTAATTTGTCTTTTAATAAGTGTTAAATTATTGAATGAATTCTATGAACAGTTTAAACTGCAACAGCTGTTACATATATATATATATATATATATATATATATAATATATATAAATATATATATAAATATAGAAGTTGCACCCAAGGATGAACCAGTCTTGTGCAAAAAAATAGTTAAATCATCATCATTGAGTATATATATTTCAAATATAATAATGAAAATTAATTATCTCTTTGTTTTTATGTGTTTTGGCCAGTAAAAGTTAAATAAAAATGGCCTTTAGCACATTTCTATGGTGGCTTTTAATCTCGCAACAAACAGTGAACTGCACTGCAGACTGTATGCAGACTTGTATGCATGTACAAATAACCAGCAGTAAATATTGTGCTAGTCCTAGTATTGAACTACAAGATGCAAAACAGCTGCAAGCCTTTATTTAGAGTTCTGTAAAGCTTTTGATGGGATAGTTAGGTCCTAGAGATGTGGGGACAACAGCTGCACAGAGGGGCCCAATTTCATTTTTATGTCATGGGGCCCATAAAAAAACAAGTCTCTCTTCCTGATATCTTGGCTCATTTCTTTTGACTTCCCCATGATGTTACACAAAGAAGCAGCAGTGTGTTTCAGGTGTGCCTTAAAATACTTCCACAGGTGTGTCTCTTAATTAACCCAAATGTTGTCATTAAACTTATCAGAAGCTTCCAAAGACATGACATCATCACCTGGGCTTTCCCAAATTGATTAAAGGGTTAGTAATCTTAGTGTATGTAAACTTCTGACTTTGTAGAAAGTAATAAAAAATTGTCTAAAAAAAATCATTCTCTCATTATTCTGGCATTAAGCAGATAGAAATAATTTTGGTAATCCTAACGGACCTAAAACAGGAAAATCCTGATTTCGTGTCAGACAGTGAGAAAATGTATTTACACACAAAATGCAGGATGACGCATTTTAATTACTCAGAAAACTAGATATTTTTAATATGAATTAATAATGGAAATGTTCTATGCAGTTAAAAGACATGTGGCCTACAAATGTTTTGCAGTGTAGATTATATAACTTTTTATTTTGTTTGCTATTTTATTTTTCTATTTCAATTATGTGTCTTCTTTCTTAATGATCGTTCACAGTTTCTTCTCTCTGTTAAAAATATGTAAATAAAAGCAGCGATGTTACTAACGACATTAATGATGGCTTCAGTACTTACACCTGTCTGTGACGGAGGTTTTTCCGCTTGGAAAGTAGGCCTCTGTGTTTTTAGATTGTTGGTGAAACAGCTGCTGTGACATGGTTTATTAATCTGACCTGAATATAATCTGTAGCCAGAAAAGGTTAACTTTTATAAGAAGGATGTTTTTATGACAGATTACAGTAAAAAAATCAAATAACGAGCAAGAGTTGGAAAGTTTCGGAACAAATCTCAGATTTTTATTCCACATACTGCACTTCAGGTGTCTGCATCTGAATCACATCTATCACAAACAAAAAAAATGCCCCATGGTACAAATAAATACACTTTCAGTGAACAGTGAATGTGGAATGTTTTTATACTTTGTGTTCATCTGTAGAATCCATATCTGTATACAGTATACATACTTTTTCTTCAAAGGAACTTACAAACAATACCAACAAATGAAGATTATTTTTTTCCCCAAATAAAGTGCATTTATACTACTCTCTCAAACATGTAACACTAGCAGAGACACCACTGATTTGGAAAAGGCCTGAAAGTGGGCGTAATAGCTGTATAAGATTACAATTACAGTTACTTTAATCAGGTGATCCGAGCTGACCTGACGACTCGTTTATTACATCAAGATATAAAAGAACTTCCTTCCTATCAGCAGAATATATAAGACGGTATATTTAAAAATCCCTATTCCAGAAGATATAATTAACAGTCACGTGGAGAACAGGACAGAAATCAAACCGATGTTTCAAGTGCTCGTTTGATAATTACTGCAGATGTTTTTGTCGTTAGAAACGTAAATGCATATTCAGTAAACCTATGGCTAAAACATCCACTCTGCAGGATTTGGGTGGTCTTGGCTTAAATTACAGAAACTCCATGAACACATGATGGAAACATGTTGAGCAGTGGTTGGTTTGAACCACTGGAGGGCAGTAGAGTACAACGCCAAATAAAAGACCATGATGCTTTGCTGCGTGGGACTCATGGGTTCACCTTTAAATATTGTTGGGCTGCTCACAGAATCCAAAATATGAACAGATTCAAATCCATTTATTCTGCATTACTCAAGAAATACTTTTTATATTAACGGCTGCTCAGCCCGGTGATGAGGCGTACCCCGCCTGTCGCCTCCGAGCCAACTGGGATTGGCTCCAGGCCCCCATCGACCCTGATGATGAGGGAAAAATGGCTGCTTGTGTAAATAGATTGTATATTGCCGATGACACAAACTCACACCGAGAGCCTCGCACAAAACAAGTCTGAGACTAAAGTCTGGAGCAGAAAACTGGAGTTGCTGTTGTTTGGTTGAATCAGTTAACACCTGTGCAGCTTTCGAATCGAATCAAATCAAAGATGGATTAAATGGTTTAAAACCCTGCTTTTCTTTGTAACACACACACTCTCTCTCACACACACACACACAGCTGTAAATGGTTTGCATAAGATTATGTACACTGTAGTGAGAGGTGAATGAAGACCGGAGGGAGGAGAGAGAAAGTCGTCGAACGCTTCATCCTTCTCAGCACAGACAATCAATCCTAACTTATCGGTATGTTACATAATGTGAGCGTTACATTGATCAGTCTTGACTACTTATATCTCGTAGTACCTACTGCAACATTCTGATTAAACTCTAAACAACCTTTTTTTACAGTAACAGGTTCACTGTGACACTGTGACACTCACCGACCTCAGCCAAACAGCCCTTTAACAAATGACAGTTTGCTACATCCATGACTGCAAAATGACACACACGTGTTCACCGTATATGTGCTTATAAATTATTTTTTACATCCACGTGAATCATCGCTGTGCCATCGCCATCGCCATCGCCATCGTCTGATTGGTTAATACAGCAGCAGAGCAGCGAGAGCTGTTTCTGGACCCTGACTGCTGTCTGTCTGTTTATTACCAGTTCTGTCATGACCCTCTGCTGAGTCAACCGTGCAACCGAGTGTAATTACCCCTTGAAAAGACGACACACACACACACACACACACACACACACACACACACACTCACGGACCTACAGGGGTATGGATTTAAATGCATGAAAATCATCTGCTGACACTGCTGCTGCCTCCCGTGTCAATGCGAGTGTGTGTACATGTGTTTGTGCATGTGTGTGTGTGTTCATGTGTGTGTGTGTGTGCATGTGTGTGAGCTGCAGAGGGAGGGAAAAGGGGGCCTGTGGTAGCTCCCTCCTGTGAAGGGGAGATAAGCGCCGAGCCTGAGCTCTGTCAATCCTCTGCAGCACGGACGCAGCCTTCAAGAACCATCAGAAATAGACCCAACATGGCTTCACACACACACACACACACACACACACACACACACACTGAAACACACACAATCCCATGCGACAGACAGAGCTCGATGTGACATCCACCGACAGAGCGCCCGCTTTGGCTTCGTCTGACTCGGTAAACTGCTGAACGATGATGAAGAAGAAGAAGAAGAAGAGTTGAATCGTCTTGTTTTACCCGCGATTGAGAAGAAGAGTGGGCCGGTCCAGAGACAAAACAGAGTGACTGGATTTGGTATTCACAGTATTCAGCATGTTTTGATCGGTAAAGCACTTTTTGACCTTCTTGTACCTAGAATACAACGTACAGTACAGTACACACCATATGACATGCGTTCACAGAGACCCACACACATATACGTCTGATAGAGTGTTCCACGTTACATTAAGAGTCTTCTTATTAAATACTTTATAATAGAAAATCAACAGATAATGCACCTTTACAGTCCATTATTTCACTCCTGGTTTGAAGTTAGAGTCAGTCAATGATTGGAATCAATAAATAACATTTCATATACTCTGAAACTGGAATGTACATTGTTTTTAAGTGCTTGACTTCTGTTGCAGTGTTCGTCCAAAAAAAGGCATCTTTTTTTCTACTAAAGTCCCCGTCAGGGACCCCATGGGGTCACATTTTGGGCGGGATGCTACCAGCCTTCTCTAGCGGCGAGGCGGCGGGACTTTGGGTCACCACCGCAGCCCCGACACCCGCTCGACCTCCAGCAGGAGGGTCGGACTTCCCTGCGGCGCCTCCCTGCTTCTCCTCCGCCGCCGCCGCCGCCTTAGTCTGCTGGTCTTTGCTCTTGGCCCCGTCCTGGGAGCCGAGCTTCATTGGCCCAAGGACGTTTTTGGCCACGGTGGTCAGCTGGCTGACGAAGCTCGTCTTTTCTCCGGGGGAGACGGGTCTCGACTTGCAGAGGGAAGGTCCACAGAGGGAGGGGGTGACGGCGGTCGGGGAGGGAGACGGGGAAGGCGAATGCTCCTCCACCACCTCCAGGCGACATTTCTCGTCCCAGTCGAGGGTTCCCCTGTAGCAGTTGACGGCCCCGAGTCCCTGCCTCACTTTGCCCAGCGAGAGCGACTGCCCGTGCGGGGGCACGACGGGAGCGAGAATGCGAGCGGGGAGTTTTGGGCTTTTGGAGCCGAGATCTGGAGTCCTGGAGTCAGCGCTCTCTGCTCCGGCCTTCCTCAGGCCGTCCCCCATACCTGAGGGTTTAAAGGTTTTGTTCATGCTCAGAGGACTCGCTGTCACCGTGGAGTTGATGGATTTATCTGGAGCAGACGTAGAGCTGTTGCTGAAGACGGCACCGGGTAAACCGGGTCTGCTCTTGTGGTTTCCTTCCTGCTTTGGTTCAGTTCTGCATCCCAGCTGCTCTCTGTGATCCTTACTACCAGACAACACGCCTTTGGCTGCCTTGTGGTCTTGCTGTTTTGGGGTCGAGTCTGTCGGACTCTTCTGAGCGCCCAGACTTCCCGTTGTTTTTGTTGGGGTGCTCGGAGTCGTAGCTTTAGTTGTTTCTGCACTTAGTCTGGAGCTCGGCCCGGCCTGTGAGCTCAGGGGCAGCTCGCCTGTATGAGGTTTTCTCGTTAATGATGACGGGGACACTATGGCTCCGACCCGACTCAGCCTCTCAAGAACTGCCGCTGTGTCACTGTCCCTCTCTTTCTCCCTCTCCCTCCCTCTCTCCCTCTCTTCCCTCTCCCTCCCGGCCAGCAGAGTTTCCCTGCTGAGCGGTGACTCCTGCCTCCCGAGTCTCCTCACAGGCTTCAGGACGCCGGTCTCCGGGGTGGTGGAGGATGAGGGCAGAGGTGGAGGATTCGGAGGCAGGTTTTCCCCCTCCGTCTCCAGCAGGCTCTGGAGCCCGAGCTCACAGAGGAAGGCATCCTTACGGTACTCGGAGTGCTGCACCTCCAGGCTGTGCTTCCTCAGCGGGCCGCCCAGCCCTCCTGTAGAACTGGACTGGGTCAGAGGCGAGCCCAGCTTCTCCGCCGACTGCACCCGTTTGAGTAGAGGCGATCGAGGCGGTTCGGCGCTCTTGGGCCTGGGACGGACCACCGGCGGTGAGGAGTGGAGCTTGGCGGGGAATGACTGGGTGGTGTTGGAGCTCCCCACGGTGTGGCCAGGCAAGGGTGGTGGTGAAGACTGCGTAGGGGAAGGTGTGTGGGCCAGCGGGGACAGCGGGATGTTACCAGCAGACTTACAACGAGCGGAGCGATACTGACGGTGCAGTTTGGGGGAGAGGCCGTGCAGCGAGCTGGGCCTCATGTGCTGAGACGGAGCGGGGGAGTTTGGAGTGCTGGAGGCCGGAGAGCTGCTCTGGGAGGAAGCACCTAAAGGAAAGAAGAAGATCAATTAAGATACAAGATCCCAAAGGAGAAGGAAGACTTTGAATTTAAAAGTACAGAGAATTCTGGTTTTAAGGCGAGTACATTCTGTTGGCTTCAAAAACTCGTTTTCCAGCCTGTGCTCTGTGTTTTGGAAGTCGGTTTGGATAACTCCCATTCTCTGTTCTAAAAATACCGAGCTGCTTTCTGTGCAGCCTCAGAAAAAATATTTCTGAACTGATCTCAGGCCATTTCTCTTTGGGTTTGTTCCCAGTGTCCTACCCAGGTACGAAGGCTCGGGGGTGGAGCGGTAGCCCTGAGTCGGGGAGCGGGCGGACAAGCTGTGGGTTGGAGAGCCGGGGAGACTCTCGCTGGAGGACAGAGAGCGATTCAAAGACGACAGACTGCGGCTGGTGTGCAGCAGATTGGACTGCTTCGTGATCTTACGGAACAGCGAGTTACGCTTCTTACTGCAGACAAAGAAGAGACAGGATGAGAGAGGGAGTTCTGAAATGAGATCAACATATACGGCACCGTGATCCGGGTTCTGCTCGAGGTTTCTGCCTCTTAAAGAAAGTGTTTGATCACGGTGTGAATTGTTGAGTCTCTGTAAATAATATTATTTATTAAGAGTACAGTCTAGACTTCATCATTAAATGTGAGACGTGTGAAAAGGGTCATCTCTATATCTGGTTGTTTTGTGCTGAAGTGTCGGATGTTTACTTGGAGCATCATTAATAACTGACAGAAGATTCAGAAAGTATTCAGTACGGCACCTCGTACATCGTCATCAGTAACACGTGTGTTCGATCCTACCTGTCCTGTCCGTCCTTCCCCATCGTCCTCTTGTTCCGTCGGGCCATCTTACACTTGTAGCTGGCTTTACGGGCTGGACCGACTTTGATGGAGGTGTTCTCAAAAGGCGTGGTCGTCACCGTCACCTTGTTTCCGCTCTGCACAGATCGACGACAATAAAAGATTCATGATTTACAGAATGAATGATCAAACTTAATTTGGAATAATTTAAAGATCCGCTCAGCTCAGAGTTACACGGAAACAACTTCTCTTCAAATCGATCTTATGAATAAACTAAGTGGACTTACCTTGAGGATGAGCTCTACCACTTCGGTGTGGACCAGACCGTGGACAGGCTCCCCATTTACGTGGGTGATGAGGTCACCGGCACACAGGCCAGCTTCCTGGGCGGGGCCGCCATCCTCCACATGCTGCCAAGACAGAAGGGCCAAATCAAATACATGTAAACATGCAGAGACTCAATCAATCCTAAAACGAGCTTTCAGTTCAGATTCGTGTCAGATGAGAGAAAAACATTCATTTGCAGTTGCAGTTTGGCTATAAATAATAAAGTAAAGGAAGAGAAATGAGACGTTTAACTTCATATTTCTGAGAGTTTCTTACCCAGACGATGTGATGCACGCTGTAAATATCGCTGTCTCCGATGTAGACCCTGATGGCCCTGAGAGTAAAGCCGTACTTCTTTCCAGAGCGGTGGATGGTGATGGGAGAGCGCAGCACGCTGACCGCCGGGCAGAAGTCTCTGCTGGGTGAAGAGTCGCGGGACGAAGGGTTGGAGGAGAACGAGTGGGGAGACATGGGGCTGGCCAACGGAGAGAAGCCGCCGTGCTGCTCCACTGGAGGCAGGAGGAGAGAAATGTAAACACACCACAAACTAACATTTCCAACAGGACGACCTGTGCGCCTCTCACCTGACGGTATGATGACAGACAGGGCTGTGGCCGAGGCCGACTTGATGACCTTGTTTCCAGGTCTGGAGTTGCGTTTCTCTCCGTCACCGGATAAATGCTGATGCCGTGCGCGGCGGAGGACCAGGTCATTGGTGGCCCGGGCCCCCAGAGGATCGTACAGAGGGGTCATCACGTCTCGACCGGCTGCTGCAGGGCCCGGAGATAACGTGGTGACAGTCGTGGTGACTCCCGGCGTCTCTCCATGTCGAGGGGATTTATCTGCGAGGAGTCAGGTGGAAATTAAAGTAGCATTCAGAGGTGAAAATAGCGACGTCCACAGTGTCACAGCTTCCTTTTTATCACACACCTGCTCCGTTGATCTCCTTCAGACTGTTCCTCTGCTCCAGGAGGCTCGGTGATGGGACGCTGGTCCCATCCAGAGAGGTCCCACGGACCTTGATGGGCGCCTGGCGGGACAGGAAGTCTGGCTCGCCGTCCAGTGGCGAGGCAAAGCGGTGCGTATCCATCAGTGCTGAGAAGCGTCGGCGAGCACCGAGCGGAGGGCTCGCATCGCCCTCCATGTAGAGGGACTCTGAACAGGACAGACGCTTCCTGCAGAGAGGAGGACACGGAAACACAGACGGTCTCACAAACTGTGTCTCCTCCGTCTAAACCAGAGTTCAGAGCTCGCACAGTGAAGCTCGGAGCTAGATGCTCATGTCAGGAGTCAGCGGTTTGTTTATGTTGTTCACATGAGCATGCAGTGACACATTACATCACATCCTGTGTCGCAGCAGCTGAGTCTGTTGACTCCACTGACCCACATCCACATGTAGCTGCTGAGTGCAGCCCTGTTACCTCACCCTGTCTGCTCAACATGAACTGTGGTGGCCACGAAACAAGACAGGTCCTATTTAGAGCCCGTTTAGTTTGTCTGTTCTGGACAGACACGGAGTGGTCCAACATGGACGAGGACCTGCAGCATCTGTAGATACATTCTGCATTTTATTCCATGTCTGCCGTGATAAGTGAATTAGTTAACAAAACTAACAACTACTCTGTGCTCCTTTACACCTTTCTCAGCTTATGTCCTCCTCTGTAAGTCGCTTTGGATAAAAGCGTCCGCTAAATGCGATGTAATGTAATGTAATGTAAAGTGAATTGTAAACAGAGCCCCCTAAACCTTTAAATAACTTTCTGAAGCGTCTCCGCTACACGACGTTCACGACACATCGTCGCGGTGAGGAGACGGGAAGTACAGATTGTAATCGAGTATCTCTGATGAAGATGGATGTAAAATAATTTGAACGTATCCTGAGGAAGGAAATGCATTAGACACACACACACACACACACACACACACACACACACAATGGATTTCACTGAATGTAAACAGAACTTTTGTTTGTTTACAAGAAAACTCTGCGGGGCGCCTTTAATTAAAGAAATGAATGAATGTAATGAGCTGCAGCTGAAAAGTAATCAGAGCTGCGAGATGCTGATGATTCATGTTTTGATATGCGAGAGGGGGGAAAATCCAATATGTAAGCTAATAAATGACGAGACCACCTTCACCTTATCTCCATCATTTTCTAACCGTTATGAATGATTGGATTTTACATATGAATGTGGAGGGATTGAAACCCAGAACATATGCTGAGGTGAGACGGAGTTATGAGAGCAGATCGGGCGCTCTCAATCAGAAACGTGTCAGATAACGAAGTCTGGACTCAGCAGGTCGTCGTCTTTGTACGACTCGCCTCAGAGCATGATGAGCGCAGTAACAGAGCAGGATTATGTTTAATGAATCTAGAGCAAATCTTTCACTTAGACGGGCTACAAACTAAAAACCACGAAGGATAATGAGTCTGCTAATAACTGTGAGTTAACAACTCCACAGCTGAGGGCACAAACAGCATTAAACCACCTGAACTTAGCAGTAATTATCCTTTTCTGTATCTTAATTACACACTGGATTTTGAAACTTTGTGACACTTTTTAAGTTTCGGTGAATTTTTCCAAAGTTTGCAGAGGTGGGATCTGTTTGCTGCGAGTGTGAACTCTTGCAACAAAGATCTTTTTATAGGAAAAGTGTCAGAGTTGGTGTCGGTGAGATAGAAAACACACGGTGAGGAGAGAAAACCTTCAGGAAACACCCTCACACAGGCATCCAGAACACTCCACCTCGTGCTCAGACTCCAAAATAACCAACGCGCCTCTAAAAAAAACCCAATCGTTCAGCGATGCCCGTTACTCACATCTCCGGGGAGCCGGTCCTCCAGCTCTTGTCTCTCATGCTGAAGCTGCCCAGACTCTCTCTCTTAGTCACCTTGTCCTCCCGCGGGCCCTTGTGTTCTCGACGGGACACCGAGGTCGTGGCCTTCTGTTCCAGCTGAGACAGATGCTCCATGCTGCTGTACACCTGCAGGGGGGTGCACAGTCAGATCAATAATCATAAACATACAGCTGATGGGTGGAGGCTCGAGCTGGAATTATCCGTCTTTACCGTGTTTCAGATATGCACTATAAGAACAGACACCATCACACCTTAAAGAGCTCATGGTACCCTGTTATTAACCTCCTGCAGAACCAGCTCCCAGTTCTGGTTCTGGAGGCAGACCTCCTCTTATAGTAAGAGCTGAATCAGGTATCAAATAATTTGTTTTGGAAACGTGTGTGTTCACCGTGGACGTCATTATTTGTGTGGCATGCAGACGTCCTTGCCTCAAACACTCGAGAGCCCTCGACTGGAACTTCAAATTCGTCTCTGATTTAATTGAAAGCGTCGCCTCGATGAGGCACTTTGGATTTTCTGAAGAGCTCCTTCACGACTTCACAACCCAAACAAGAGAGGACGGACCAGGTAGACGAGAGACAGAGAGAGCGAGGGAGCGAGGGAAGGAGGGAGGGAAAGACAGAGCGAGCGAGAGAAGATGTGAAGTGGGAGGAAAAAGACAGCGTGAGGCGAGAAAATCCCACCCGAGAAGAAAAGTGTGACAGGAAAAGAAGACGCCGGCAGGCAGTCACAGATCAGGATTAACAGAGATTTGGTCATGGAGAGAATGGATGTGAAAAATAAAGGGGAGGAAAGATTGCAGAGTCATCTGTAGAAAGGTGCATGAGCCCGTGGCTTAAAAAAGAAACAGAGACAAGAGAAGGAACGATGTAACAACACAACAAGACTCTGTGAACTGCAGAGACCTGAATCC
The DNA here is from genome assembly GCF_000972845.2 of Larimichthys crocea. Lineage (NCBI taxonomy): Eukaryota > Metazoa > Chordata > Actinopteri > Sciaenidae > Larimichthys > Larimichthys crocea. The sequence goes on from NC_040020.1 coordinate 8,931,764, forward strand.
AGCCTCCAGGTGCTGCTCTGTACAGCTAGACCTGGTTTTATCTGTCTAAGACTCCTTCTTCATCTCATCCTGTCAAATAAAACGCCAAGTAACGAAAATATGACGAGTAAAACGGAGTCAAATGACAGGGAGGATGAGAGCGATGAAAGAGGAGAGACCTTGCTGAAGCGAGGCGAGCAGGAGGAGAACTGTCTGATCTCCACAGGCTCGTCGTCATTGGTGTCGTCCTCGTCGTACGTATTGATGTGATGGTAACGATCCGAGCGGGCTGCCGGGGGAGAGAGGAGATCAAATATATGAGCCGTCTGTTGAACATAAAACGTGAATTTCTGAAAATTATTATCCAGACCACGAAGCTAACATTGATGTAACCGCTGCACTTTACAGACACATGAATCCAGACAGACGTACTATCAAAGTAGCTGGTGTCCTCCTCTGACTCCAGGTGAGGGATGAACTCGGCTTTCTGCCTCAGCAACGTGTTCCAGTCGAGCTCAGTGAAGAACGAGTGCTGCTTCACCTCGAACGCTCCACCTGGCGGCACAAACGACACCTGTCAGCCTCGTGCAGCACGGACGGACGCTTCATTTATTGTTTTTATATTAGCAACAATTGTTTAAGTGCCAAAAACTGATGTCGCTGTCATTCCTAACCCTGACACAGAATGCATACAGGTGCACAGCTCTGATATAAAGTCGTTACCTGTACCCAACCTCACAAGAGGGTTGGTCTGTAACAGGGCAGAGATGAGAGCCAGAGCATCTGCAGGCAAGGCCTCGTCACCTTCAGGCCAAACTATATCGTCTTAACGGGGACAAACAGAACAAAGAGAGAGAGAGAGCAACGAACATTTTAAAATAGTTTTCAAGATGACAAATCACAGCCTAGTCCAATCAATATGCAAAAAATGTCCTTAATGCCTGCGTGTCACCAGGGAAAATATAAACACAGGAGGAACTATTTTATGTGGAGCAGTGTTCAGAAATCTGAAAAACTCGTTTCAAACTTCAGAGCGTGGCTGAGATGCATGGTGGTACATAAAAGAATGATCCTCAGAGTATATACAACTTCTTAAAATAGCTTACTATGAACCACTTACTATAAAGAAAGACACTAACCCAGAAACCCAGTTGAATGGAGACATACCGTGCAGCCTTTGTACTTTGCTTTGGATTGCTAAAACTGCAGACAGCGGAGAATAGAGAGCGCGTCTTTAGTTTAAAGTTTAAAACTCTTCTCTTACCTGTGATCACCTGTCCAAACAGCTCCTCCGGAGTGTCTCCGAAGAACGGCACGCAGCCCACCAGAAACTCGTACAGGATGATGCCCATGGCCCACCAGTCCACCGGCTTACCGTAGCCCTGCCGGAGAATCACCTCCGGAGCGATGTACTCAGGAGTGCCACACACCTGAAAGATGCAGAGAGAGATTGACTGACAGAGTTAATTAATCAGATCAGAGATCACATCTCTCCCATTCTGGCTTCCTTGCATTGGCTCCCTATTAAATCTAGAATAGAATTTAAAATTCTTCTCTTTACTTACAAAGCTCTTCATGGTCAGGCACCATCTTATCTAAAAGAGCTCATAATACCTTA